>NW_018021718.1:3839-18233 GCF_002006095.1 Pseudomyrmex gracilis
TTGTTGACGGTAACTGGAATCAGTTGATTTGCACTAAAACTGGCGGCGCTCCTTTTAAGGATCTCTGAAGCCGTTGATTTACGATCGCTTTGTTTCGCNTTTGCCAGACGAAGGTTGGTTATGCGCGTGGCTTCTTCCACCCACTGGAGTAAACGTCGTTGTTTTTGTACCTGCCAACCCGCTTGAGCCTTACGTTTACAGATTTTTGGCATTTATAAACAAAGAACTAACTTTACACGACGCGTTGGAACTAGACGTAACCTAAATTTCGTAAACTAAGAAAGACTCGAAACGCGGAACACGATTAATGAAAAATTTACGCGAAACCCCCGACGTTACCTGAACATAAAGATCTTAATTACGCGAGGAGGAATGCAGAGTACTGAATACGCGTTAGCGCCTTCGAGTCTCTGCGGCAAGGAAGGTTTGGAGGGTGTTGACGAAGTACGCGTTAGCGCCTTCCGTCGAGAGGAGTTGAGAAATACGCTTTCAGGCGCCTTTCTCAAGGGGAAAATACGCGGTAGCGTCTTTTCCCAAGGTAGGTTAAACACGGCTGACTTAATCAAACTAAACTGAATTTAAATCACTAGTAAAATGAAAAGAATCAGTAATATCTGAATTAACCTTATTTAATTATTCACAAAAACAAAATACAATACTATCACCACGCAAAAAAGTAAACAAAATCATTAAGTCTAAATTAACACTGAAAATAATTCACTAAATCGACTAAATAAACTAAACAAGGATTAATATCTTTAAGCTACTTGATTTAACAACGCAAAACTGCTAAAGACGCTTGTGAGACACTCGTTGAACTATGCTTACGTTTACAAAAGATTGTTGAAGACTATGTGGACGATGAGCAAGCCCGGACTCAACGTTTAAACACTTGACTTTATTGAGAGACTGTTAATCGATTGACTTGCGGATACAGACTGACAAGCAAGACGCTCAGTTTGCTTGTACAGTCTTGAAACACTGTTACTTCTTCGGATCTCGGATATGGACTGACTGCTCGCTGCTCTAAGACTAAAACGCTGCTCCGTACGCTTGGAGTAGGGATGGTAAGGACGGGACCTGAAGGAACGACCAACCAGGTTGCGGACACGGCGGGAAAGACCGGGGAAGTACCTAAGAAATTACTACGGTGGGAGACGGAGCGTTCTCACGGTTAAGGCAAGCTCACGCCTCAGGAATGTCGCACTACGATAAGATAAGCTTACTTTTTCTCGCCTCGGCGGGACTTATATTTTGTCTTCCAAACTATGATGACGGCTGGCGACACTGCGGTGCCTCGCTTCGGCTTAATTCTAAGGGCGCGATAACTTCGGAATTCTCGCCTCGGCAGAACACAAAGAATTCGGCTTTTCCTTTGTTGGAACAAAGCGGCGCACGGCTTGGCCTTGAAAAGCGCTGGTATGTCGTGAGAATTATCACGAGTGCGTATGCACTTTACAACGACTTTTGCTGGTTATAGTTAGGTTTACGCTACAATTAACAACGCTTCTGGAACGCACACGGAAGACTTACTGACTATACGCGCAACTTACTATACTAAACGCATATATATAGATATACACTTGTATGAAAAAAACGCAAAGGGTTCCCCCTTGGGACATACTCCAGTATATATAGATATACTTTCCCTGGTTAAACGTGGAACTGGGAAGTAGCCGAAAAACTTAGTTTCCGTAAAGACTAAAAGTCACACACACAGACATAGTACGTACGTTAACATTCTACGACTTATGAGATATAGCGGTTTTTAACAATTGTGGATATTTCGAGAACCAGAAGAGATATTCGGAAACGGACCACGTAGGTACTTTGGGTTCGAGAATTTTACGCGACATAGTGAAAGTAAACAATTTGATTATCTCAGAAACGGTGATAGTTAGAGAAAAATGGTTTTCAGATTCTTGTTTCTACTACTTAGTTGCAAAATACCACGTTTTTAAAAGTTAATAATTTTAATTATTTAAACAACCGATTGTTAATAACAAATTTTGGGGACCTGAAACCACACTGGTATTTTGCAGTTTTTCACGCTGATTCCTACGAAAAAAACCGTTTATTCCTATCTCTTGTGGTTTTTGTTGTATTAATTTTGCAACTTACGTAATATCATGTGGTTCGGACTTAAGCTAAGTGAAGCATGGCTAACGGTAATAGAAACACAACGGTAACTTGTGCGGGTCGATAACTTGCTCGGAAGCATGACTTTTAGCAACTGTTTACTTACCGACCGTGGTAAATGTTTAAGTATGGTAAAATGGTGGTACTGGTAACAGTACCGACTTTGGTACTTGAGAAAAACGGTAACTACTAGTACAACCGGTTACCGGCATGAGTTACCTCTTAACCTTGTGTCCTACGGCTTACTTCACTGTACGCACACCTACCTTACACTTCTAGTCTATGGTCAGCACTTAAGGTAGTGTTTCAAAGAAACTTTGTCTTGACCAATCAGATTGTTTTTGTCGTTTTTAAACGGGTTTCCGAAGAGACTTCTGAAAGAGACCTACGGGACAGTACTTGCAAGGTTTCAGAGAGTTAGAAAACGCAACAAAACTATCGACTAATCAAAACGCGTTTTATCAAACCGGTTAGCCAATGAGACTTCTTCTATCTTTTCCAGTGGTTTAAAACACGAACTTCAAGAAAGGGCTAATTCGGCGTAGTCGCTGCGTGCCTTGTCGACCCGTACGACCAGTTTTTGCACTTCGGCCAATCAGGTTGTTTGTCACCAGGCGATTAGCCAATCAGACGTTTTTACTGATTTTGACTGACTTTCTGGACGAACTTTAAAGAAAGAAACAGTGGACGTGTCTCGTGGGAGTCGAGAGACTCAAAACTGACAGAAAACCGTTTCGACCAATCAGGTGACTTTACGAGTTTTTAACCAACTTCCCGGCTGGACCTTAGGAAAAGAACTACGGGAAACGACTTGCAAGGGCCCGGCGAGTCGGAATCCACAACAAAACGACTGACCAATCAGAGCTTGGGGCGGTGAAAAACGGCTTAATACTACGCGTAGAGAACTGTGAGTTTGTACACGCGTAAAAACAGTCGCACGGACCTAGCTCACACAAGATTACGCTAAAACATGTAACTTTAAGAAAAGTGTCGCTACTAGCTCGACACAACTATATAGCAGTTCGTGACTATAACACAACGATTGTCGCCGTAGTTTAACGTCATTGCGGACGATTAGGAGGGAAAAAATGTTGGGACGTGACAAGTGCAATTAATCGTCGAACAGAAACGTTCGAAACATGCACGTTTGCAATTTGAGCAACGATTCGATTCCGCGTACAATCATGCACGTGTACACGTCTCCGTCAAAATCGGCGTTCAGGTTGCCGAGATTATACCGCAACACTTCTATGGAATCGTTGCTCTTGTTTGATTCGGTACTGTATATTTGCGATACAATTACAACGCTACCGTTGTGAATACACGGATCGTGTTTTAATACAATCAAAGTTAACGGTACGTCAAAGCACGCGTTCGCACGACCAATACGTGCATTTCTTGTCGTTAGGTTGTAACCGGACGAACTTGGTGATTTTGTAAAAAACTGTCCCGGTCGCCATCTACTTTTACCGCCAAGCAGGAAGATAACACACAGGACTTACCGTGTTGCTCTCTCAAAGTTTTTTGTCGGTGCGCCACTTGAAACAACCCGACTGCCGTTGGACACGCAGGAAAACCGGTCTTGAATATGATTTAACGAAATATGTATTATGTTTGTAGTTAAGTTTTACAATGCCACTTTATTTGCAGCAAACACTTGTATTCAATACAATGAATGAGTAAACTCGTTGTAACAACGCCCAGTTGAACACAGTACGATGTGCTCGGTATGAGCGCTCGAGATCGACTGACTGGAAGGATCGCCCGGTCTCGCCACGACGCTTCTCCTACCCTAGCGCATGCGCACAACCTATCTGGCGTAATCCTTGTGAAAAGTGGATTGAACTTTTGGAGACAACTTCCCGGGCTTTCCGAAACTTTCCCTCAACATTTCGGTAATAATTCTTTACTTTTACCGTTTTACATGGTATAATTTTGATAATGCCGAATTGTTAAAAATTTTGACGCGGACTGTTTATTTATGACTAAATAAACACTCCCTACGAATTTCATGAATAATTAGCCAGATTAATTCGAATTTATAAGTTCTTCCAAAATCGCCTAATTGTGACTTTTTCTGTTTCAGAGATGTTCCAGATGCCACAAAGGATCACCAAGAAAGTATTCATGTACTTTTACCAATTTTTCCTAAACTAATGAAATTTTCATGTATGAACAAAATTTGGCCGGATTGTTAGAAATTTTGATTGCACGTGTTCCTACTAGTTTCACAAAGACTATTCCAGATAGTTTTTTCAACAACTCACGTTTTCTACTTTTTCAGGTAGGATGATCTCTAACCAGGTACAAACTTAAAAGTTCTTAATGTCAACAAAACTTTGGGGATCATCCTAATTTGGTACAACCAAAACTTTTCGAGAATCTTGTCAACAATTGAGGTTTTACTACCGATACGTATCTTTGAGGGAAGTATACACTTACAAACTAAAACTCTAATTGTTTACCAAAACTGCAGGACGTAATGTTGCTCCATCCAGAAACGCGCACACAAAGCCTCAGTGACAATTTGCCTCTCAAACGGAAACCGGAGGTAACCCAGGTATGATAGTAAACTATCCTAATTGTTGTGAATTGTGCCCACTTTCCAGTCGGGAAGACCTACTAAACCCTTTCCAAGTGTTTTTATCAACAATTCATTTTTTTTATTTTGTAGATACACGGCAACCCTATCTATATTACAAACCTGAAACTTATCAATTGTTGCTGATATTAGGCCTGAAGGTTCTTACAATGGTTCGCAACTCGCACGCAAAGTTCTGGCCACAATTCACAACCTTGTCGCAACTATATACCTGGTAGGTGTCAAGTTTAATTACCCCAATTGTTGCAAGTTCTTACGTTTTTGTACACCAACAAACCTACTGAGTTCGCCCTAATAAATTTGAACAACTGCGTTCTCTTACTCAAACGTTACTTTAAACGGGTGACCCACTTAACTTGGGTCATCCAAAAGAAAACTTCCTTGATTGGGTTTTAACGTAAACAAAAAACAGACTACAAAAAACGCACTAACGCAAAATAACAGGACAGGGCCTTACACACCCTGCTGCCACTCTTAAAACAAAATAAAATTAATGTTTTATGGACTGATTGTCATTGAACAGCTCTTCTCGTCCTTGCATCACTCAGCCGGTTGATGCTGACTTGCGCTTTCTTGGGCCTGCCTTGCTCCTAGGTGAGCGCCGACGCTGGAATTCTCTCCGCTCTTTCAAACGTCGCTCGAAGTCCTGGAGTCGAGCCGCCGCCGTGGAGACGGCCGCGTCTAACAATCTGTCCATCTCCGAATCAACTGATTCGTTCAATAGGCGGACGACCTCAACTCCGCTTACCAAATTCGGTCGCAAGGTCAGAACCGTACAAGGTTGTGATCGCGCGTTTCGTCGAAACCAAATAACGAACAAAAGTGGTGACGCAAAAAGCGTATCGCGTTTTCACGCATATACGGCACAAGTTGATTGTAACCGAAAAATGTGTTTTTCTATCGGGTAAGTAGTCAGATAGTACAAGTAGCTCTTGCTCGATTGCGAAATGTTCTTCAATGTACCGCCTTTCTCAGTAAACGATTCGATCACGGGACGCTCTCGTTGCACCGTTATTAACATAGGCACGTTAGCGTATTTGTACGGTGGGTAGTGACACTTCCGCGCGAGTGACGCCCAATAGCTTTACGTCGCACTTTGGCAGAACGTTTCAATGCTTGTCGTTCAAAGCGTTGTCCGTTGAAACATTGTCGTCTCGTAACGTTTTGTCGCATCGTGACCAAACGGACCACCGATGTCGACGTCTAAATAATTACTGTAGTCGTCGCAAATTGACGCGCGAGTGATTCAATCCAAACAATCCAGACAATTTGCGCGATCAGGTCGTGTCGATAAATCGACGCCATTTGCGCGATTGGTGTAGTCCGCTTGATTGTGGTACACCGAGTCAAACGCAAATTTCGCGGTTCTTTTGTTTGCTTTGACGACACACTTACCAAATTGAGTTCGGAATTCGCGCAATCGCGTTTGTAGTCGTTGTCGAACAACGCGTTCTTGTTGCGTTGTTGCCAGTGCCGGTTTGAGCTTAGCAACACTTTCAATGCATTCTTACGTTACCGCAAGTGCGTGGATTTGTAGATTTGTTAAATACACGCGATCCAACGTATTGCGCTTTAAACAAAGTTACTTATTTTTGTCTTTATATTTTTACCGTAGCTCGTAAAAGTTTCGATGTGACGCTCGCTCCGTTTGTTTTAAGCGAACAAAAGATCTACGGTTTGTTTCGAGTTTACAACTGAGCAAAAGATACTCTTCGTCGATCGCATTTGCCGACAATTCGCAGTCGTACGGTTGAATGTGCAAATCGTAAACCTTGTCCCTTCGGTGGGAAATGCAAAAAAGGACAATGAATCAACACTGCGTTATATCGAATATACAATTATTTTGGTGCCGTCGATGCATCATTGTTTCGATTAGTGACATTAGTAACATTAGTAATGTTTGATATTTTACAATTGATACTTTACTCGCGCTTTCACGTATTACAAGAGATTTGCTTGATCGATGCAATTCGTGTCAACGGCGTCGCATTCCCTCGCGGATAGTACTCGTTTGGATATAACATAAACGTTGAACAATAAATCACATCAGGTTACACTTTACGATCGCGCCGTTCTTTTTCTTTGTACGACAGTCCGATTAAACGCGCGCGCTATACATTATATCGTAAAACCGATTGTACAAATTGCTGTTGAGCTTTTGTCGCATGGCGTCGTTGTTGTGCAACTGCAACACATTGTATACAAGAACTATTTGCAGAAGCGGAACGTTGTTGATCAGAATTTTGTGTCGCATTGCATTGTTATAATTAACAATGGCTCTGCAGCTTCGTCCGCCGGATCTTTGACGCTTGCGTCGTGGAAAGCATTTGGTAAAATTGATCAGGTGTCTCGTCAAATCTAGATGTGTTCTAACCATGGATTTGTTCTTGCGCTTGTACTCCTGCGGCGAAAATATCACTATGTCGGACGTAACTTAGCGCGGTCGTCAACGCGAAATGGCACTTGGCGCAGCATATCTACAACTTTTCGCGCGATCTCGACATTGGATGTCTGTTTGCGCGCTCGCTTTGCGAACGACGACGATAGTTTTGTCGAACATTTATCGATTCCGACAGAACTTGCACGGTAACGCAGACATGACGAAAAACCGGAGGGAGTGGCAAACGTTTTGTTGCTCGATGATGCGGTGACTAACGATGAGTCGGTCGACGCCTCAAAGAAAAGTTTGTCGATAGATCCATGTTCAAAGATTCCAACGTGTCGATCTGATCCAAATAAAACCAATCGCCGCAAGCTTCACGCAGTGAGCTTAAATATTGTACCGCTAAATGTATCTCATCTGTGACAAAAATATTGTCGCCGTTGCAACCTATATGGTCGTTTGTTGACGAGTCGGTACCAAAAGATTTGTTTGTCGGACTAAGATGATCGTTCGACGAACTAAAACGTTTGTTTGACAAATTAAAATGTTAGTTCCACGGATCAAAACGTTTGTTAAATGTCAGCTAAACGCAGCGATTTTGTTCAATGCGGTAAACAACAATCGCAACATCGACGCTCGTCTTGTGAGTACCGCGAGGTCGGTTTTATGTGATTGATGTGCGCGCAAACGAACAATTACAGGTACATGTTTACGTAATTGTTTGTTTGCGCGCGCGACGCATGGTTTATCGTTTCGCGCTATTCTATTACAGAATTTCCGTTTACGACACGGCGTCCGGCAAACATGCATCAAAACGCGTGAATGTTCAGACCTTCGGTTGTGACGTACCGGTTGTTAACGAGTACACGCGAGTAAACGTTGCGCGCTTTGACGTCACATTGAACGGAATGCTCAATGACTTGTTGTCGCACCACAAAGCAAACGTGTGCAAGCAAGTCGCCAACGACAGCGATGCGGTCGCGTCAATTAAGTGTAGTATACATCGTTCCATTTGAGACGTTTCGTGCACGAATATAGCGCACGTTCCATGTCAAAACAATTGTTTCAATTGCGTTCGACCAAGGCTCGCTATGTCCGACAGTCTCTTGCCGCTGTGAGCCAACATTAGCATCCCGTACGCAAACAATTTGTCGTCGATGTCGTTGCGTCGTTTGCACGTTGCGCGCGTCCATTCCGTTGTATCGCGTTACGACGTCGTCGCACTATTGGAGAATCGCCGGGTACGCTCGATTGCGAAAAACGTCTAGTTGCATTTGCACTTGCTAAACGTCGCGGTTCTGCGCAACCGTTTGGTTTGTCCGTTATTGTTCGTTCGTAACAACGCTGAGCGTTTGCTGCTTCGTTGTTTTGACATCGTAGAACGTAACGCAATCTTTCGATTGCTACCGAACCAACGACGTCCCATGCAAACTTTGAATCGTTCGCTACAAGCGCCAACACCATTTGCATATACAAAAAGGAATAGCCGTATTTCAGCATCTGGTCGACAAGATATTGAACGCAGATCTCGGTCTAAAACGCATCATCGTATTTGTATTCTATCAATCCAACGTCGAATACGGTGCGAAACAGGGTGTGTTAGTTTCTCTTGTGCTTAGATTGCTCTCGTCGCGATTGATAGATTGAGATCAATGTTCCCGCGTTGTACGTTTTGTCGGTTACAACGCCACGCGCCGCGTCGTACGTTTTGCCAATTAAAACACTACGCGTCGCGTTGTATCACGATACGACAATGCTTTTTGTAAATGTTAACGCCGCGCGGTAAACGGTATGATTCAACGTAGCGTACGTTGTCGCACGCCTCGTCAATTCTGTGCAAATCGTTGCGCGAGTCATCGGTAATAGTACCCCGTGCATCGTCGAGCGTCCAAGCGAACTGTCGGTTCTGTGCACATCGTTGAATTGGGAACAGTAGCGAACAAAACTGAACCAAGCGCGCTTTTCGAAGCACAATTGTTTACATCAAGTTTGCGATGTTGTGCAAAGAGTCCGTTATTTACTTATTCTACCGCCACCGTTTGAAGCAAAGGCGACACTTGTCTTTTTAACCACGAATTTTGTGATACGCGCTATTGATTCATCGCGGAAACATTGCGCAAAAAGTGGACAACGGTGCACATGTACGAACCACAAGTTCGCACGTACCATTGAGTTTTGTTTCTTTTGAACAAATACGTCGTCGAGTTGTTCAAGCACCGTAGCGGAATTTTACTGCGCACAGCAAACAGTTCATCCAACGCGGCCATGTGGAATTTGTTGCACAACACAGGCACGTTTATCGTCACGGGAATCTTCACCCTTGCGTATTCGAACGGTTGCATGACTATAAATACTCCGTCAACTACTGAATTTTCTTTGATCAAATTGTACATTCGCGCAACCGTTTGACGAGTAAACGTTTCGTGCACATTTCCAAACCGTACACGGTTTGAAAATTGTCGGAGCGAATTTGTTCGTGACAATTTCAATTCCTCGCGTATCGCCGTTACCATCAAACTCGAAGTCTACCGGAACGAACGTTTTCGCTAAAAGTTCGTCGTCGTTTTTGCTAAGTGTCAATTGCGACCGTCGTTACGTCGCGTATCGAATTTGTTCCAGAACGACAAAAGTACGTTCGGAATGCGAATCGCTCGTATTCTTTTTTTTCGGACACGCGGTTGCGCAACAAACGTATTGGTAAATTTCGTTCGGGTGATTTTGATCCACCCAAGCGACACTAACGATAGTTTGCGGCCGCTGCGAAAGCGCGACAAATTTCGCGAGTAGGCGCTTTTCACAGTAGCAATATTTTGATGTATTTCCACAAATGCACGTTGTGTTACGTTCTGGTCGGTCGCGGCTACTAGAAATAAAAAGGGACATTTGTTCTCGGACCATCTAATGAGTTACCGCTAATTTTTTGTAGAAACCCAAAATCGCTCACGGCAAGGAAATCACTCGCAAAGAAATAGGAGAAACTTAACACAATGACGGTGTTATACGTGATTTCCAGAGAAAATGGACACTGTATAGTCGTTACGATTGCGTGTTCCGATCAAGGTGAGTTGAACGACAATGTAGGTGTGTTTTTTATCGCTCTTATCTGTATCGTATCTCTACATGTAAACATATGTTTATTACAATGTTTTCCACAAAGATCAATTGATCGTAATGCTATACGAATCAATTGTACGGATTGACTTTAGCAACGTACACTCTGAATAGTTGCGCGCATCGGAACAGTTAACGGTGCGAGCAGCAGCGGGCAATTATTGACAGCGTCGTGCAGTAAGCACTTGAAGCAAACTCGACGCGTGACGTTACCGAAACTGTGCGAACGATAACTTCGGGAAGCGGAGGTAAAGTCGTCCACCTTTTAAATGAATCGGTTGATTTTGAGTTGGATCGACAGTTTGACTCGATAGCAGCAATCTTTGTACCATGACACGTGGCTGATTGCGGTGATGTGCGATTTCTAGCTTTGTCGACGTTGTGCAAAAATCTAGAGCAGCAGCTATTCAAGAGCGCGAAAACATATGCTTATAAGATTTCTTGCAATGACAATTCGCAACCGTCGGCTTTGAAATACAAAAGGCATATCTGTAAAGACCGCTGTGATGCGACGCGGCTACCGATTCGTCGGCCACCTTTTTTGTTAGCAGCAAAACCGACTTTCGCGCTCTGTGGCATCCCGGAACGTATCCAACGATGCCATTGCGCGGTACGTGCAACTTGTTGGTAAATCGAGTGTCAATGCTCGTATATTGCGACGAATTTGGCGATATAGATATGTACGCGTGCAACAAATGATACACTAAGTGCCGAACAAACGTATGCTTCACGGCCATACAAACGTTGCTTTGTTGCGATGGGTGACACTTTGTGGAAATTGGCAATGACAACGTTGTTGTGGAGCAAACTGTGCTACCGCGAATCTTCGATCAAAGTTGTAAGTATTTTCAATTTGCACGATCGTATCTTACGGTTGTTGGAACAAAACCATTGAGGAAATCACACCACTTGCGGATTACTGCAACCAATAGGTCAACGAGAACAAGGCTTACGCCGCGTAGCAACCTTCGACGATGTGTAGTTCCAAAACTGAAAGCACGTGATACATTTGCGAATATCCGTCGCGATTGTCCCTTGTGCTGTTTTGAGATTACGTTACGTTACGTTAGTACACGATAGACAATCCCACCGACATGGCTAAAACACACGATCATGGTTGGAACAGCCGTTAAAACATACAAATACTTGTCGCTGTTAATGTTACAGGACTGATACGTTTTGCGCAATCGCGAAAATGCGATAAAGTGTTTGCGTCAACACGGTAGATTTGCGTGTTATCAGTATTATTCGGCGCGATTAAAATTGCTGCGGACCGCATATGTCGCGTTTAACGGCAACGGGATATCTAATAACAACGGTCTTGGACATGTCGACGATTGCCACTTCGTCGTCTTGGCGCATGGTAGTTTTGGCCAGATACACAAGTGACGCGACACGATAACGTGCTCCTAGTGCGGCGAAACTTTTACGAGATGTGTAGAAAGTACGCATCTTTGGATCACTCACGCGACCTGGTCGTACAATTGTCTTATGTCGACATTGTGTGTTTGCGTTTTGCGACAACACGGTTGCAATGTCGCCAACAATATTAAATGTATGTGTTGTTAAAACAATTGCTCTGTTGATCCAAGGGTACGTCGGAATACACGTTTGATACTTATGCACGACATCGAAAACTTTGTTTCGTTTGCGAAACTGTGGATGCAAGAAAGAGCGTTGTCCGATGCGTTCGACAAATGCTCAAACGTTGCGGCGGTCAGAGTTAAAAGCGCTACCAAAACAACAAACGCATTACCGATAGGTACAACAACGGCAGCGGTAGCGACGCGTCGCGTTTGATACGTTCGACAAACGCAACGCACGACATCAACCGATTGGATACCGTGTGTTACCATTCAACTTGTATTGGATCCGTTTTGCGCTCCGGCCACAGGCTGTCACCCCGAACGAAACCAGTTACCAAAAAAACTCGCGGTGCTTCTCGGGTACAATAAAACGCGTTTGATGGCGCAGTTTGTGCGCGGTTATTGTATCTTTAACGGCTCCTACCGTGTGGTTACCGGACGACTCCGTGACTGTAAACGTTGCACAATTTTAGAGACGTTGTTCGATCAGAACGACGCATACAACGTCAGTTTTGACACTTTGGCTTGGTTATTGATTGACATGGAACGTTTTGCCAATAATATAAAGAAGCTCGGTCGTCGCGTGGTAGGACTGCAATTAGAAACAAACGCGTAACTAGAAAACGCGCCTATGATATTCGATCAATGTTGCAATAGATATATTCAAGTTTGGAAATGGATCTCAAAAGCAAAATTTTAACGAAAGTGTCCATACTCGCACCACCTGAAATTTCGACCGATTAGTAGACAGAAATGTACGATTCTACGAAACATCTTTCGTACATTGCTTGTGTTAACGTTACTCCGCTCGTGGTGAGAGCTGTAAGAGTGTGCTTGACCAAAGAGGACTTCATGTGCGCTCTAGTGCACCTAATAAACTTCAGCAACAAAATTCGATATCACCAAAGGTACAAGCAGTTGGATCTGTGCTTCACGCTGGCCAGCAGATCACACCGAGCAAAGCGACAAACGCAGAGGCATTCATCGTATGTTAGAATGTCGTTCGATCGTCGCGCGAATAAACACGATCACGTTCGACGCGTCTGCGAACGAATCGATCGGCGATCGCGGTATTTGCTCGCGCATCAAAACACCGTTTCCGTTGCGCATCAGCAAATTAGCGCCGACCATATGTCGCATGTTGACCGACGACTACAATTTGCTCTTGTCGCGCTGGTCTACCTAGATAAAAGCGATTCGATAGTTCACGTCCGCGCGCGATGTCAACAAGAAGTGTTTGCAAGTATTGATGTCGCGCGACAACGACGTTTTTATGTACTCGTTAGAGCTCGTTTGGAGATCGCCGTCGAACATTCTAAACTATCCAACCGTCGAACAAATTGTTTTAATTCTGGAACTGCCTGTTTGTTTGTTACAATTNGATCTGTTGGATACTCGTTTTCTGGATCATGGCTTGCTTTGGCCACTACCAAATAATCAATACAACGCTGGAAACGTGCTTCGACAATTTGAGACGCGTGTACGAGCGTATCAGCACATGTTTGAACATTGGGCCGATGATTTGTTGCGCAAAACCAAAGAAACGAGTTACTTCTTTGATATCAAACGCGGTGATCTGATGGCACGTCTTAACTTTTAACAAATTAACTAATCGCATAGACGATCATCATGTCACCGCAAAATTGGGCGAACACCACGACTATACTGAACAAACTGATGTCGTTCATCGGCAAAAATTACAATTGGCGTAACAACGCACTGAACACAGTACGCACGACCGGTTTTTTTCTGGATACCGTTGACATGTAGCGAGACGCTCGAATTTAGGTAAAGCGTCAAATTTGGGTGGAGATTGTGGTACTTCATGAAACTGTCTTTGAAATTTACCTCAAACAAAACGTTGAATTTGCTACCCACGTGCTGAACGTCGGTATGTCTACGCCAAAAATAAACAAACGTGTCTTCGTAAAGTTGCATTTGGTTGCCATTATCAAACTCGCATCTCACACTATCGCTATACCTACTCAATCGTGATTGCAGAGTCAGCAAACGTCCTACGGATGCGACGCGTTGTTCAAAGACGACACTCGCACTATTGTCTAATTGTCCACTCGCGAATTGAAAGATGTATACCAGTTAAGTTTGCGTGTTTGATAGCAAATAAAACGAAACATCAGTTTGCGCGTTGTGCGATCAATGCTTTACCTATTTGTTTGAGCGCGTTGGCTCGTAAAAGCAATTGTGCACCGTATGATCCGGTGCAACGGTTGGTTTCGGTTTGAGTAGTTTGATTGTCGGTTTTGTCGCGGTGACGTTGATTTGCGTGGCACACCACCGCGGTCGCGTTTGCGTGCGACAAACTGGACCTGAAAACTGCAGTGCGACAGTTGACGCGCGCTATACATTTGTTGCCAACTGCGACGCCAAGGACCTTTTTTTGACGTAAACACAACGAGATATATTGTAAACGAACACAACAACACGGCTGTCGCGAATTCGTACTTCTGATGTTACGTCCGAGTGTTCAAGGTCACGGTTCGACAAAACCGTTTACTCTTGTCGAACGTTTGTTCTCCCTTTATGGTCAGCCGTACTGGCTTTACCGGGGCGGA
>NW_018021718.1:19740-22184 GCF_002006095.1 Pseudomyrmex gracilis
CAGAATTATTAGTGGAATACTATAACTAGCTGATATACTTACATTGCTATAAATCTGCCGTAACGGTTTGTATGCGCAACATTGGTATAATGAATTACATATAACAATAAATCATACATAATAATCGGTACTGATTCCTTAATTAATGCGTTATTATAACCTTTTTTATAACAATATTCTCCTATGACAACGGTATGTTACCAACCATGACATATTACCGACCATGGTACATTACTGACCATGGTATTTTACCGACCATGGTACATTACCGACCATGGTACGTTATCGACCATGGTATATTATCGACCATGGTACATTACCGACTATGGTACATTACCGACCATGGTACGTTATCGACTATGGTATATTATCGACCATGGTACATTACCGACCATGGTATATTACCGACCATGGTACTTTACCGACCATAGTACACTACCGACAACGGTATATTCAAGGCTGGTAATTTACCGACTACTGTAATAAAAAGTAAACTGAATAAGAAAAGAAAAAGAAACCTTGATCTAATAAGTACTTAAACATCTAAGTCCACGGATGTGACACTGAAACAATATTACCGCGGCAAATAATAAACAAACAGCAGTTGCTTTTTGAAATTAAAGATTATGGAGGAACGTATAAAGTCCGGCGTTTTATTCGCGGTTCAAACGTTTCGCTGATATCCTACCGCGCAATAACAGTCGCAAGCTTGATCACCGGTATCTCTTGTTTCTCGTCTTTTATTCAATGGTACGAACGTTCGCACAAGTTTTCGACGCACTGCTTGTGATTTCTGTGTGGTGTAGAAACGTCGTCGAACCGAATATACGTTGCGAACAATAGACGGTTTGGACATTCTCGATGTTTATTCAAGCTGTTTGCGCGATTCGGTATTAGAGCACATCAAGTTGAACTCGCTACTCGATCAACCCACGATAACAACGGTTTGATCAACGAGCTCAACAAATCGATCCAGCGATACCGCGAGTCCACCGCGTGGTGCAACAAGGCGGTTTGCTGTTTCAAGTTGACGTCTCAACGGCGCAAGTGCCGAGTAAAACGGCGCAATCCACGTTTTAACTTGGCAATCAACGTCACATAATGGACGAATTCGGTCGCCGTATTGTACGACGCACACAACTTAGGTCAATCGTACTTGTGCGACGATCGCAACGCAATTCGATATGCTTAGTTCGTCTAACAATTGCTGCGCAACCAATACTTGTACCTTGCACGACAACGTTACCGTCGTTAATGCTCGCGTTGTCGAACTCATACACGATTTGAAACGTTCGAGCAAAATAGTTGTAACCATTAAATTTGACAACAAACGCGGGCGTTCACAATGCCAAGTAACGGTAACCACCGAAGACAACGTGTTTTATCAAGACGATTTGCTGCGAGTTGTACGGGAGGTAAATCAACGCATGTTGGATTACATGTATCGTACGATGTCCGAATGAACGAGTCGGTTCCGCTTGCATGCGTGTTTTACGGTGCTTCAACGAAATAATTTTGCGTATACTGTTTGCATGCGCGCCAGCTAGTGGTTTAATTGCAACCTGTCGCGTCGCATGCATTTCCAAGTGCGTCGATCGAGAGTTGCGAATTCGATCGCTCCGTCGCAAACATGTGGCGCAATAGATCCCGATGGCCTTTATTTACGACACGAAGCGACAGAGTGCGACGTATCTTTAAATAACCAATTAATTTCGGTTAATATCGCAAAGGTGCGAAATTGAGTGGTTGCGGTGTTGCGTCTTGATGCTCGGAATCACGATACAACAAGACCGTTTACACCTGATAAACGTTTGTTTTCCCTTTCTTCCTTTCTCCTTTAAAGACGAGCTACTTGAATTTTACGAGTGCGTGTACGTGTATACGACCGGAAACTATCAATAACCAAATTGATATCGATAACTGTCAGTCCAATCATCAATTTCCGACCAAAATTCTCATCTTCCTTCCTGGTACAGCCCAGTCGGCTGACCGAAAAAGAAGAGCGTACGTTCAGCAAGTGTAAACGGTTTTATCGGACCGTAATTTTGCCCACTCGGACGTAACAGTAGAAAATAATAATGGGAAAAATGAAAAAAGAAAAAATATCTTGGTTTTACGCATATGCAAAGTAGGGTCATACTTATCCGTTAAAATTTACAATGATTTGGCGTGAAGAATTGATTTTCAAAACGCTGACGAATTCCGCTTAAACAAAGCAGTTAATAGTCGGTTTGAGAGCTTTTTCGACCTGTGCTTTAATTCCCAAATTACCAATCTTCACGAAATTTTAATGTTCGTTGCTAAAAGTCATGCTTCCGAGCAAGTTATCGACCCGCACGAGTTACCGTCGTGTTCCTATTACCGTTAGCCATGCTTCACTTAGCTTAAGTCCGAACCACATGGTGTTACGTAAGTTGCAAAATTAATATAACAAAAACCACAAG
>NW_018021718.1:24719-30977 GCF_002006095.1 Pseudomyrmex gracilis
GGTAACTGTCGGTAACCACAATCAGTAACAGTCAGGAATAAAGTACCAATCGGTAATAATCAGTCCAGTTATCTTCCCGACCGAAAATCCTCATTCTCCGCCCCGGTAAAGCCAGTACGGCTGACCATAAAGAAAGAACAAACGTTCGACAAGAGTAAACGGTTTTGTCGAACCGTGACCTTGAACACTCGGACGTAACAGTCCGTTTCCGAATATCTCTTCTGGTTCTCGAAATATCCACAATTGTTAAAAACCGCTATGTCTCATAAGTCGTAGAATGTTAACGTACGTACTGTGTCTGTGTGTGTGACTNTTAGTCTTTACGGAAACTAAGTTTTCGGCTACTTCCCAGTTCCACGTTTAACCAGGGAAAGTATATCTATATATACTAGAGTATGTCCTAAGGGGGGACCCTTTGCGTTTTTTCGTACCAGTGTATATCTATAAATATGCATTTAATATAGTAAGTTGCGCGTATAGTCAGTAAGTCTTCCGTGTGCGTTCCAGAAGCATTATTAATTGTAGGGTAAACCTAACTATAACTAGCAAAAGTCGTTGTAAAGTGCATACGCACTCGTGATAATTCTCACGACATACCGGCGCCCTTCAAGGCCAAGCCGTGCGCCGCTTTGTTCCAACAAAGGAAAAGCCGAAATCTTTGTGTTCTGCCGAGGCGAGAATTCCGAAGTTATCGCGCCCTTAGAATTAAGCCGAAGCGAGGCACCGCAGTGTCGCCAGCCGTTATCGTAGTTTGGAAGACAAAATATAAGTCCCGCCGAAACGAGAAAAAGTAAGCTTATCTTATCGTAGTGCGACATTCCTGAGGCGTGCGCTCGCCTTAACCGTGAGAACGCTCCGTCTCCTACCGTAGTAATTTCTTAGGTACTTCCCCGGTCTTCTCCGCCGTATCCGCAACCTGATTGGTTGGTCGTTCCTTTAGGTCACGTCCCCATCATCCCTACTCCAAGCGTACGGAGCAGCGTCTTAGTTTTAGAGCAGCGAGCAGTCAGTCCATATCCGAGAAGCAACCTAGTAACAGTTTTCGAGATTGAAGAAGCAAACCGAGCGTCTTGCTTGTCAGTCTGTATCCGCAAGTCAATCGATTAACAGTCTCTCAATAAAGTCAAGTGTTTAAACGTTGAGTCCAGGCTCGCTCATCGTCCACATAGTTTTCAACAATCTTCTGTAAACGTAAGCATAGTTCAACGAGTGTCTCACAAGTCTCTTTAGCAGTTTTGCGTTGTTAAATCAAGTAGATTAAAGATATTAATCCTTGTTTAGTTTATTTAGTCGATTTAGTGAAATATTTTCAGTGTTAATTTAGACTTAATGATTTTGTTTACTTTTTTTGCGTGTTGATAGTATTGTATTTTGTTTTGTGAATAATTAAGTAAGTTTAATTCAGATATTACTGATTCTTTTCATTTTACTAGTGATTTAAATTCAGTTTAGTTTGATTAAGTCAGCCGTGTTTAACCTACCTTGGGAAAAGGCGCTACCGCGTATTTTCCCCTCGAGAAAGGCGCCTGAAAGCGTATTTCTCAATTCCTCTCAACGGAAGGCGCTAACGCTTACTTTGTCAACATTCTCCAAACCTTCCTTGCCGCAGAGACTCGAAGGCGCTAACGCGTATTCAGTACTCTGCATTCCTCCTCGCGTAATTAAGATCTTTATTTTTAGGTAACGTCGGAAGTTTCGCGTAAATTCTTCATTAATCGTGTTCCGCGTTTCGAGTCTTTCTTAGTCTACGAAATTTAGTTTACGTCTAGTTCCAACGCGTCGTGTAAAGTTAGTTCTTTGTTCATAGATGCCAAAAATCTATAAGCGCAAGGCTAAAGCGGGTTGGCAGGTACAAAAACAACGCCGTTTACTCCAGTGGGTGGAAGAAGCCACGCGCATAACCCAACCTTCGTCTGGCAAAAGCGAAACAAAGCGATCGTAAATCAACGGCTTCAGAGATCCTTAAAAGGAGCGCCGCCAGTTTTAGTGCAAATCAACTGATTCCAGTTACCGTTAACAAGCGTCCTTATACTGTGTCAATGCCAGTGACAAATCCTCGTTTTCAAGTGTATAAAGCGAAGAAGATTTGCGTTGTATATCCAGTCTTGCCAATAAATTGAACAAATGTGCATACATAAATTGTTGCTTGAAGGTGTTGTTTACCTCACCACCGAGCTTGACTTCCATCAGCGGTATAACTTAGGAAGGTGCCGCCGTGTCTTCGGAAGAATACGTGTTTCTGACAACCAGGTTTGCTGCCATAATTGCGTCGTAGCCGCACGTCCAACAGAACAGTACGAGTATTTCCTTTCGCACAGCGTGGTTATAGGTCATCGAAGTACTCCAACCCTTTGCGCCACTTGCGGAACCAGGTTGGATCTCGTTCGACCTCTCGAGGATTGCCCCACTTGTCCCGGAAAGTATTTCCAGTTTTTGACAGTGCATGTTTCTCGAGCTCAGTTTTACCGACTTGCTGATCCTACCCTGTTCCTTCACTACGGTCCGCCAGTTTAAGGTAACGAGCTGCGTTTAGTCCGGGGTGGTACTTCCAGTTTTCTTTGCTCGTTTCGAACTATAAAGTAGCAATCCAGTGTAAAACTCCCGAGGAACACAAATAGGCCCTCGACCGTGGGGCTCCCAGAAATTTTCTAGACCTCTGTTTGTCCTAGGACGTGACATAATCAAGAATTTATCTTGGTTGAAAACGGCGCAATGTAGATGTCTTATAAGATTTACAGCACAGATAGAAGACATAATAAGAGAGATATAAAAAACATATAATTATAGAAAAAAAAATACGAAATAATTAAATAAAGAGATAAGAGATATTTTTCTTAGTTCTTTTATATGCTTTTTTATATCTCTCATCTCTCTATAAGAGAGATTTCTTAGTATATTTATTTCTTGTCTATTCACAAGTTATATAAATTAAATAATTAATTCTATAACAGGTCAACAACCTTTTTACACCAATATAATAAATAACCTAGAATTATTATTACTAACCTTAAAAATTACTGTGCCTAATAGATTTTAATATAACTTGATACTAAGAAAACCTTAAAAAATTTTAATTTTTGATAAATTTTTACATTATAAAATCAACTTATTTTCTAATATCATTAGTTTATTATTATTATTTTTTAGATCCTATTAAACACCAATATTATCCAGCATAATCTAAAGTTGATTTATTATAGAAATTAAGAATCTTATATCCTCAAGTACAAACTTATAATTAAAGAAAAACAATTATTTTTATTTATCTTCTAGACCAAGTTGTAG
This sequence comes from Pseudomyrmex gracilis, assembly GCF_002006095.1. Lineage (NCBI taxonomy): Eukaryota > Metazoa > Arthropoda > Insecta > Hymenoptera > Formicidae > Pseudomyrmex > Pseudomyrmex gracilis. Next base: position 28,005 of record NW_018021718.1, read on the forward strand.
CATCCTTAATTATATTGTTTGTCATAATTATCAACCTAGTAATTTTAAATTCTAGACATTCAATCTTAATATTATCTCTCTTTTTAAAAGTTTGAATCCCTTTTTTTCATTTTTGAATAATTTCTAAAGCAAATTTTTAAACTGGCAGGCAATGGCACTTTTACTAACTTTACAGAAATTGCATCCACATAGTATTTATTATCTTACAGAGATTACAAGACCAATCTCTATATTCTTAATAATGACAATAAAGTATATTCTATATATTTTTAAATATTACAATAATTGTTTTTCCTTTTTCTATAATTAACAATTAAATAATACAAATCTTAAATAGAGATTCCTACATTAATAAAACAAGATAAATTATTATACTTATTTACTTAAAACATAAAATATGCTTTATACACTGTTTTACTTACCTACCATTTTACTTATAATTACTTTAATTTTCAATAAAATTACAACTTCACTTAAATTATTTCAACACATCAAAAAATTAAATTTAATATTTGCAGTACTAATAATAAACTTAATAAATAAACAAGTCTATGAAGCCGTTTCGCAGGATGTCTTGCGCAATATGTCTTATATGTGTGTACACATATAAGTAAATTCACGTTTTTTACGTGTTTTTTTCGAATTGAAATTTCAATTCATAAATTCATTCTTCATTTTCAGATACGACAAGGACCGGTGTTAGACGCGGTCTCCGGAGAAAATAAACACTGTGGAATCGTCGAGGATACGCACGCTTTCGTAATTAACCCTATCTATGACGTAGGTGTGTTGTCCTATGCACTTTACGCACTCTATTATCGATTTATAAGTCACAAGACTCACGTGGCACAACTGGCAGCGGATATCAGCTCGTCTCCGCCCTACTTCGATTTCGTGGCTTACGAAGACTTGGCGAATATGTCGCGGAAAATTTGTATCGTTGCACCTCTCACAGAGTGTATACGAGGGCGCGTTTAGATGTGCGGGTGGATCTAGACGAAAGACTCGCGCTGTTCGGCAACGCGTGGACAGGAAAGTTCTCATTGAGTTTACCGGAAGAATATAACCGTAATGTGAATAAGGATATATCATGAAACGTGCTTTTAATCCGAATCGCTATCGAGGGGCTGTTGCGAACAAATGTCGCAATTATACTCGGGAAGGATGCGTACTATGTTCGTCCGACACTGACTGCACCGAATAAATTCGATTCTCACCTCTGCGCGTATTACAGAGACGTGATAATCAATTTCGTCTCGCGGTTCTCTTGACGGAATACTATCGGCGCACGGCGTACAATAAATATCGTCGGTCCACGATCGTATCACGGCGAGCACTCGTTTGCACAAGATTTGAAAGAAGTTCATCAGATTTCTTCCCCGGAAATGAGCAATATGCTCGGATCTGAGAGTTCGTAGAAATTGTCGGTGTGTTCCGCTAAGAACAATAGGTAACAGTTATGGCATTCCTCGCAGTCGCTACACTCGGTAATATTGTGGTTATACTCGTATTACACCGAGCGCAACGGATGATGTCAAGACGGTTTCCGATGAGCACTCCGTGTGCTTCAAAAACAATGCAATAACGCCCGATGTCTATTTCGTACATACAATATGAACAATAGACTCTATCATCTCCGTAACGTTGATATCCCGATACCTTGCGACAACGACCTAAATTATATTTCTGCCAGTGGTCGAAATTCGCGGTCAGGTAAATGATTGAACCATTCAACGGAGGTTGTCGTACTCGAATACACATTTATTTTAATCCAAGGTGATTACAGAAGGAGCGGGTAACACCTTACAAATAAGTTTTTTTTGGTATACGCGATATCACGGGTCGGTCTCCGGCAATGTCACTGTGTAATACCAGTGGGTGGTATTCACGGGGATTAACTTTTCCCACTTTCGGATTTTGAGATTTAGATCTACTCTTTTGTTATTAACTATCACGAAGTATCCGACGTCGGCACTAGGCGGCTGATGCAACGTGCTTTTTACCCACTCGATCACTCGACACCACCTTTGCTTCTGCCAGCCCGCACGGTTACCGCGTTTGTTCTTTGGCATCTACGGTTTAACACGAATATAAGGAACGCGATCGTTGCTATTATTATTATGCACTCACTTTATTATTATTCCTGGAATAAAATGATTAGTATCGTACCTTGAGTGAATGCGCCGTTCTGGCGCGTTCTTGCTCTTGGTAGACAAAGACAGAACTAGACGCGGGCCCTTCCAATATGGCGGAACCCACGCTTAGACAGAGACAGAGAGAGACGCGGCGTCCTCCAATATGGCGGAACCCACGCTTCGACCGCGTGGTGACGCCGTGAGAATTGGTAGTTGTAAGGATCCTCAAGATTCGCAGTTCGGGCGCTTCTTTCGGCACAGGTCACGAGATGCGCTGTTTAACTAGCGCGTCTACGCAAGGAATTAGGAATATAAACTTTTGCACAGCACACAAATGACTCAATAATCGATATCTCAGTTGAGTATAATAATGAGTATATATTTTGAATGTTATATGATACAACCAATGCTTTTGATTCCACTCAAGTGCGAACAATAGGCTGAATACTTGAGTTTTAGTACAGCATGCAAACGTTAAAATTTATCCTTAGTTATTACTCGAATTTAATAAAGAATAAATGAAATTAAAACGATGATACTGTTACGTCCGCGCCATATTTTTGACTTATAATTTTTCGTAAGGTAACGCATGTGCATACATATACATGTATTCCATATCTTGTAAGTTGCGGCACGTCGTACGTGCATAATATAGTATAAGTTAAGGTTAGCAAGTCATACATATACGTAATTCCGTTAGATCCAAATTGACCAATCACAGCGACCCTTCCGGACAACTTTTCCTTAGATCCATTCTGCCGCACACGCATGAACGCGGCCTAACTTTCAAACCACGCATAAGCTTCATCCCTACCCGGACGACTCCGCCTTCGGATCC
>NW_018021718.1:33627-37656 GCF_002006095.1 Pseudomyrmex gracilis
TCTTAACGCTGGATTTCTTAAGATGTAGAGAAAAGGACCCGTGAATGCGGGATGGACTCGACGGCTTCGGTCGAGATGCGAGACTTGAAAGAGAATTGGAAGTTGACTGTACTGGATCACGGCTCGGACTACTCTGGACTGAACTCGGCTCCGGAATGAGAGAGAAGAGCCAGCTCGCTTGGAGAGGCAATGGAAGGGGCTGTTTGCCCGAGAGTGGGATCCGAAGACGGAGTCGTCCGGGTTGGGATAAGGCTTATAAGTGGTTTGAAAGTTAGGCCGCGTTCATGCGTGTGCGGCAGAATGGATCTAAGGGAAAGTTGTCCGGAAGGAGCGTTGTGATTGGTTAACTTGGATCTAACGGAATTACCTATATGAATAACTTGCTAACCTTAACCTACACTATATTACGCACGTACGACGTTCCGCAACTTACAAGATATGGAATATATGTATATATGTGCACCTACGAAAAATTATAAGTCAAAAATGTGGCGCGTACGTAATACATAGAAATATGGGCGGAAATGCTTTACGGTCCATACTATTGCCAACATTCTTTTTCCGTGGTACTATAATTCCGTTCGGCAGTATTTAATACTCGACTTGCATATGCGATAGGTTTATCTTGTCCTACCGGGCCTTGCGACAAGACAGCTCCGATTGTGTAACCCGACGCGTCGGTTGTAACGATAAACTTCTTTGTGAAATCCGGATTAGCAAGCAAAGATGCGCTGCTTAAATCTTTCTTTTAATATTTCAAATGCTTGTTGCTTCTTGGCCCCACTCAAACTTGACTCCTTTTCGTGTTAGCTGAGTCAGAAGTTTTGCAACTCTTGAGAATTGGTCAATAAATTTACGATAATAGCCTGCGAATTGTATGAAAGTCTGTATATCTTTTATCGTTGTAGGCAAAAGAAAATCTCCTACTGCACTTATTTTCGATGGATCTGGTTTTATTCCATCCTCGGTAATAATATGCCTTAGGTACGTGATTTCCTTCCGGAAAAACTCATACTTGTCCGGCTGTGATTTCAGATTATTTTCTCAAAGTCGCTTGAACACATCTCTTAATCGCTTACTGTGTTTCTCTAGGCTGGCTCCATGTATTACAATATCGTCCAGATATACGAAGCACTTTATGCCTTGTAGTCCAGATAAAACTGAATTCATCAATCTCTGAAATGTGGCTGGCGCGTTCTTTAGACCAAAAAGCATTCTGGTGTACTTATATTGCCCGTACGGTGTCGAAAACGCTGTCTTGCACTTGTGCGCCTCTGCCATGGGTATTTGATGATACCCCAATGCCAGGTCCAGCGTGGAAAAATACTTAGCATTCCCCAGCTAGTCCAGAATTTCTGTTATGTTAGGTAGAGGGTACCAATCTCCAATAGTTACGTCGTTTAGACGTCGAAAATTCACCACTATTCGCAATTTTCAAACACCTGACGCGTCCATTTTTTTAGGCACGACTAAAAGTGGCGCGTTCCACTGACTTTTGCTAGATCAAATTATTTTATTGTCTAGCTTTTTTCCAATCTGCCTATCAACTTCTTTCTTATGTTACTCTGGCAGTCGGTACGGTCTTACATTAATCGGCGCAGTGTCAACTTTGATCGGAATTTGATGCTCTACCGCGTTTGTCTTACTCAGCAGGTTACCGGCCAAGTAAAAAATGTCGCTATATTTTTCGCTTAACTCGTAAAGTTTCTTTCTTCTTTATTCAAATGTTGTACCCGCAAAATTTCTCTTATTTTTTCCTGGCGCGTAAGGCCGCCAAATTCATTTTTTACCTCGTTTATTTCTAAATTTCCATCGACGTCCGTTAATGGCTCAATTTTCACCTGCAGAATCTGCATTTTTACNGCTCGTTTNGTTGTGTTGATTACGCTCACGGGGCACAAATAATTTTTTGTCTGTACTAGACAACTGCCGATAAATACTCCTGGCTGTTTTTCTTCCGCTTCAATTAATCCTACCTGATTGGTATCTGTTACCGCTGTTATAATGGCTTCACATCTCGATGGTATTTCTACGTTTCTATAAGGATGTAGGGTTAGCACCTCCTGTCCTACAAAAATTTTCCCTTTCTTATAGTCGTGAATGGCATACTATATTTTTCAGAAATCGCTTCCCAAAATTTCTTTATAATTTATAAGAAAATCATCCCTTACAACGTACATAGGATGCATGATTTTCTTATTTTTCAACTGGATAGTTGCCAAAAATTTGCCTATCACGCAAGCTTTATGACCTGTAACTCCTGTTACCTATATATTTGTTAATTCCTCGGTAGTCTCTCCGTTTAAGCATTTTTTTTTTAATGAGTGATACTGAGGCTCCTGTGTCATATAGTAATTCTACTATTCCACGCTTTCCTTTTTAATTGGCATTCTCACGATGTACAAACCTTCTTGCGTAGTATTTACTTCAGGAATTTCTCTGAAATTGTGCTCTGTTATCGTTATAGCTTTTCTTTTCTTAATGCTCGTCATTCTCGGATAAGTCGTTGCTGTCACTTTGATTCTGCTTTTTGCTTTGTTTTTTATGCGATGCATAATTTGCTTTTTCTCCTTGATATTTTATCTTATCATTTAGGGCCCATCAATTTTCTTTGGAATGTCCTGTTTTCTTGCAATAAATGCAATATTTTTCAACGGTATTTATTCTGCCGCCCGCCTTTGGTAATGACACTTTGCTGACTCGGCAATCTCGACCGAAGTGTGCGTGCTTTCCGCATTTAAACCATGTGTCTTTATTATACTTTCCTTTGTTTTGCGGATTCTGATTTTTTATTTGCCCGCTATAAGGTGTCATTACTTTTTCCTCCGAGCTGGCCGCATTTATAACTTCCTGAAGAGTTCCATAGTTTTGTGAGCGAATTATTACTCTAATTTCGATCTTTAATCCTATTTGGAATTGTTGTAACGCCTGCTCTTTGATTGTGCTCATAATTATACGTTTTTCCTCAACGGTGTGTCCTCTATTAAGTCGATTGTAGCATATTATTAGAAATAGGGTTCCAATAATGTCATGTAGACCATGGAATTTCGTGGTTATACAAAATGTGGATTCGTAAATTGAGTCAAAACTAGTGAAAAAAACTTCAAAGTATTCAGTAGCTTGAAGGCAGATAGAATATATTTTTAATAAAATTGTAATTAATGGGCTTATTCCACTTTCTGTGAAATTTTAATTTATAATTGAATGGTGTGTTCAAGTACTTAAAATTCCTGAAGACACTAAAATACTTGTGTGTAAAAAAAGGATGTCGTAAGGATGAAATGCTTTAATTCTCAATGGTCGTCATAATTAACAAATATCTATGGCTGGGGATAGAGATGAGTGAAAATAAGCTAACAACACCTAGCGAACGGCTCCAATGACCGAATATATATTTATTAGTTTTGAAACTACAGAGCCGAAAAAAGATTCTTTAAATAAAAACATCTGATTAACTGTTCACCTGGTGACAAACAACCTGATTGGCTGATGTGCAAAAACTTGCCGTACTAATTAACAAAGCACGTAGCAACTACGCTGAGTTAGCCTCCTCTTGAAATTCATGTTTTAACCATAAAGAGCTTATAGATATAGAGTGGAAATAGCGGCAACGAGCTGTAAGCAAGATCTGAGAGACAGAAGATATACTTCTGTCCTGCTCATGTACTGTTTTTCTTTCTGCGCATGTGCTTGCGCAAGTACTTAAAAATATAAAGGTATAGATTTCTTCATTTTTATTTACATCTGTAAGAGATAAAGACAAGTAACATAGTGCGTCAAAGTCGTAACAACGTAACGCGTATAATGTACTTGAATTCCTTTTCTTATCTTTTCCCGTTCGCGTCTTATTTGTATTAAGATGTCTAAAATCTTAGAGTTCTTAAATTTTCGTCGCAACGGTAAGAGATAGAGACAATGTCACATCCGTGGACTTAGATGTTTAAGTACTTATTGTATCGAGTTTTCTTTTCTTTTTCTTTTTCAGTTTTACTTTGTTACAGTAGTCGGTAAGTTACCAGCCTTGAACAT
>NW_018021719.1:0-5418 GCF_002006095.1 Pseudomyrmex gracilis
CGAAAGATACGCGACGACTTCAAGACATGGATCAAGACATGGATCCATGAATGCGTTTGGAAACCAGCATTGCTATCTGCGCTATTGCGTCATTTTATCTTTGTTTTACATATAATGAGTGATAAAGATAGAATGATACAACAGCAACCATAGATAAAGAAAAGATATAGAAAAATATTCGGTATATATCGACTGCAGCGCTCCTTACGGTAGAAAGCGCGTTATAGGCGGTCTCTCATGACGTAACTTCCGATTACAGAATTTGTACCCCCACCACTGCAATGCTCTCTCCAGTCCTCCATGCCGACAATGAACGAGGGGCAGGTGCTCCGCGAACTGCGCAAATTGCAAGAGCGCGCACTTCAGACCGACGGCAGTGGAGCAACACAATAACGAGGATACCGCAAGTGAAGCGCAGGCGCAGCTCGAACGAATCATGCGGTACATTCGGGAGCAACAGTACCAGCGCCAAGCGGGAGAGAACTCTGAATGCATCACCATCGCTCATGAAGACGCGTGGTAGGGGGACAGGGAGAACTAAACTCCCAAGATAGATCATTTTGGTTGTTTATGTTTCTTATTGTTTTTTTTGTGTTATTTGCTACTGATGATATAATTAAGTGTTGAACTTGTCTTAGAGATATTGTCCGAGGTTTACGACAAACACGTCTTGCAGTATTAGTGTTAAAAGTTTATTGAATAAAACACAAAAACGCTTCCATACAAAGCAACATCAAACAGCAAGTGCGAGGAACGGGAACAGAAGACACAAAAACAAAGGAACGGATAAAAGAGACAAAAACAGACGCAAACATGTGTAGATCATGGCGCTTTTAACTGTTCGCTCTAAACGCACCTTCTGTACTCAGTACAGCAGTGTTCTAAATTAACAATTATTCCCACATTAAGCAAAATTTTGTTTATGGGAATTATTTAGTTTATATTTTGAGCGGTGTTCACATCATTATATTATTATAATTATTAATCTAACTTCCTTTTTGTTTGTTATTATTAAAGGTTTACATAGTTCTGGAGCATTTTGGACTATTCAGTGTTGTTCTTTGTTGTTATTCGGAATAACCATTATAATAAGACTTAAGCGACTCAAATAAGTAAATCGAAACAAAAAATAAAAATAGAGGTCATTTCTAGAAAAGGAACCAGCTAAAGCGTCAACAGGATAAAACAACTTATTTTATTTTGTCTCACGTTTCTAGAAAGAACAAGCAAATTCATGTTGTTGTTGAATAGAAAGTTCTATATAAACACAAAAATTCGAGAATATCGGTACAATGTAAATAAACATAGAATACCGAGGAAGAGTTCGAGAAGTTTCTAGCAAACGGACCCAAGGAAGAAGATGCGAGAAAGCCCAAGAAAAGGGGCGTAAGAGGGGCAAAGCGACTATAAAAGTCGATCACGGAGTCAGTAGGGCAGTCAGGGCCTCCGTACAAACTCTTTCGTAACGCGTTACGTTAAGTTGGCCGTGAACTTAAATTCGTACGTAAACTTGAACTTCATTCAACGCACAAACTAATACTTAACGTAACGTAACGTTAAGTACTAGTCATAAACTTAGATTTGTATGTAAACTTGAACTTTATTCAACGCTTTATTCAAACTAGTACTTAACGTAACGTTACTTGTTACGAAAGAGTTTGTGCGGCCCTCAGTCTAGCAGCGGAACAAAACCAGCTGAGCTGGAAACTACAAACCGAACCGAGACACTAACCGGGCTGACTTGCTGTTTAAATTTCGAACTTCCAATAAATACGCAAAAGTTGTAAATATAAGAAATAGTTGTAGAATGCGAGCGAAATTGCGGCGGAACGGCGACACAGGCGTTCGATTGTGATAAAGTGCATAAATACAAAGTGTTGTGCAGATTAAAATAAATTTAACAAAATCATCAATCAGTGTGATAATTTATTAAACATTTGCGCCCTGAATCCTGGGACCGGACGTAGTGTTGCAATCCAGAAGCCTGATTAAACAGAACAGGCAGCGCCACGTCGACTAAGGGCTGATTGGCCCGGACCAGCCATTGAGCAAAGCAAGGAATCGGCACGCACAAATTCTACGGGTCACATTCTAAAAGTCATATCGGTAACTGTAAGACGAATTCGTCATGGCCAGTAGATATTGCGTATCGAACTAATATAAGGTAAGTGTTGCGTAATCTGTAGCGAGCCTGACGGTGAGGTCTGCGTAATAAAGTTATCACTGACACCTTGGCAAGTGGCCAGAAAAGACAGTGCGGCCGGACTACACGTTCCGAGAATGGTGACAACTGGTGTAGCAAAGTCGTACGACACAAGTAAGTTAATTATAACGAAACTTTGTCGGGGGGTAGGGATAAAAAACCGACTGGCGACCGTGATAAACATTCCATTAAAAAAGAACAGGCCGAGCTGCACTTGAGTGCAACTCCGGTCACAGCAGGACACTGATCTCGCGGAATTGATCATTCACGTTTGTCAAATCAGCCAATCGATTTACGTGATTGGTCAATTCCTCGAGAAGAATCAGTCGCCTGCGACTTGCGTCTGCGTTTTATGTAAATAGATCTTAAAGCAACCTAAAAGGTCGTCTACAATGAAGATAGTAAGGCTGTAAGGTTCTTGGAGTTATTTCATTGACTACGTTTACACGTACTGGTAAAACCGTTTTAATAAAAACCGTTTTAGATGTTTTTAATACAAAACCGGACTCAGATGTCCTGTAAACGTTCCTTGTACTGATGTTATTAAAACCGTTTTAGTAAAAACCAGACTTAGGTGTCTTGTAAACGGACATCGAAGTCCGGTTTTGTACTAAAACAGTTTTTATTAAAACGGTTTTACCAGTACGTGTAAACGTAGTCATTTTTGTCTATACAAGTAATTATTTCGTTTTTTAACACGCGTCTTTCACTGATTAACAGTAAGGCAATAGGCAGTGCGAAATGGGAATTGCCCATTTTGTTGTTCCCGTTGTTACTTCACTGAAAAATAGTTTACTCTCTACTTCTACAGCATTACTACCTTTATTGTAATATGGAAGCACAGTATATGTATAATCAGTAGAGAGAGTCACTTGATGAAAATAGCGTAAAAGAAATTCTACAGCGCATGCGTCGTATTACTACCAACAACATGACGGAAACTGAGCTATACAATAACGTCACAGATAGATGGTTATATATATTAAATAGGTTAAATATAGAGTGATAAATTTTCTTAATAATCTTGTTAATAAAAGAACTGATAATTTTTTGAGTTTTGAAAATAGTTTAACATTTTTATATAAACTAAAACATGTACTATTGACAGCTCACAAGAATTCGCTCTATCAAGATTATAATACTCTTATTTAACTTTTAATATTTATTAGTCTTGATAATTGTTGTAAGTACGGAAAATATTTTTGTGTCATTAATATTCATTTTAATTAATAATCTGAATCTATGTTTACGTCAATGTCATTCACTATTTCATTTTGTTTGTTTTGTTCGCGTTCTCCGTTACGCGATAAATAGAAGACGGTGTGATCAGAGATACCAGATCGAGCCGGCAGCAACGAGAATTACCGATAGTCGATACGCATCAAGCGAGAACGCGTCCGTGAGCTCACACAGTTCTCGCTTGTGGTCATATCCCCACTGCCTCGACAGAACCTACCTAGTAGGGAAGATTGGGTGGAGCGGACGGACGATTCCTCTTGCCCCTCGCGTCTGTTAGCTTGTGAGTAGAGCGAATTCTTGTGAGCTGTCAATAGTAATTGTTGGTGGTTTCATGTGTGCAATGAATAATTGCAATGAGAATTCTAGTGTAAATCATCATTTAAACTTTTTTTCGTTTACCATCTCATCAAGAAAACAAAAATTTGTAGAGTGGGAACGGTCAATGTAAGCCTAGATACAGTAAGTAGTGTGTATGTGTATTTTTGAACTTCTCTTTATTTAAAACAGTTAACGTTTCGATCCTTAAATGGGATCCTCTTCAGAACTACAAAATTGTTAGTAGCTTGTTACAGTTAGGTGAAGGTTTCAGTTTGCCTCCACAATGGAATGATAGGATGTTGATTAACTTCATCAAATATTAAAAAAATAATATATATAGTTTTTCTCTTGCGGCAAAGATGGAGTTTAGAAACAAATTTGTTTTTTTACTATCCAATGTCAAGATGAAAAAATAAAAACGTTCGGTTTTGGACTTCGACATTTTGTTTGCTCTCCCAGCCACAAGGACGTTCTTAAAAAACAATAAAGATATTTTGTTCACCAAAGCCGATAAAGATAATATGGTGGTTGCATTAAACAAGAATGTATATATTGAGAAAATGTTTACTCTTCTTTCGGATAACAGTACTTATGTGGAATTAAAGCGCAATCCAGTCAATAAACTTTTAGATAGTTAAAAAATTTTGTTAAAAAGATGGAGAGACCGTGACTATATATTTCTGATACATTGTAAAGAGTTCTTAATGTTTCTAAGGCGATTTTACCTAGAGCATATGGTTTGCCTAAAATGCATAAACAGAATTATCCTCTTAGAATTATCGTCTCGTCTGTCGGCACGCCGCTCCATGGGTTAGCATTCTTTTTACACAAAATAATTTATAAGAGTTTACCATTAGCTAAGAGTCATGTTTCTAACAGTTCTTCCTTAGTGAAAAAAATCTTGGACATTTACATAGATAATCATTTTGAACTAATTTCTTTGGATGCGATTTCTCTATTTACTAATGTCTTTCTGGAGTTGGCGGTCGATAGTTTTCTGAGCAGATGGCAATTTCCGGAGAGAGAAACAATCCTACCTCGTGATGAATTCATTACGGCGGTTCGCTTGGTTTTAAATTCAACCTTTTTTGTTTTTAATGATAGGTTTTATAAACAAACATTTAGAACACCCATGGGTTCCTCTCTCTCTCTCTCTCTCTCGTTATTGCCGATCTGGTTCTGCAGGATATTGAGAACTACACACTCAACAGGCTTTTATTCATCCCCCCTTTTTGAGATATGTCGATGACATTGTCTTGGCAACTCCAAAGACGTATCACAAGGAGGTACTTGATGGTTTCAATTCTTACCATCCTAAACTCCAATTCTCAGTTGAGATTGGTGAAAATAATTCTTTAAATTTTCTTGACGTTACCTTGACCATTGTTGACAATTACCCAGCAAACAATTTCTGACTGCGCAGACCTTGGCAACAGAAACTGTGTGCAGAAACGCTACAGTACGGAATCATGATTTGGTGCTGCCAAAACTGGTAGCACATAGAGACAAAAAACGCAACAACTCTGTTGGCACATACATGAGACTATTGCGGCCAAAATGATTCCATATATGTTAGTGAAATTGATAACAAATAGATGGTCGATAGCAAGCAGATCTGCTTTAGCAATACTGTGACCAAACAGTCCGCAAAACCGTAT
>NW_018021719.1:6768-37270 GCF_002006095.1 Pseudomyrmex gracilis
ATCCTAATGAGGACACAGATGGATATGGATTTGGTCTATTAATTTCGCCAGCGGTCGGCGACAAAACTGCGACATCTCGCAACCAAATTGTTTGCTGGGTATATAATCACTGATTGGTATCATAAACCATCATTTTCTGGCCGGTATTTAAATTTCTATTCGTAGCATTTTCTTTGTCAGGAAATTGGAACGACCATAGATTTGATCAATAGAGCATTTTTCCTTTCTCATCTTAGATTTCATGAAAAAAATTTCCAGTTTATTAAATATCCTTTTAAATAATAATTATCCGATACAATTAATCTTTGATTGGTAAACGTCTCAAAGGTTTATTTACTGGTAGTGTGGGGAGTGAAGGTTGACTTAGGCGAGTTCTCGAGGATGAGAATGAGAATAAAAAATTTTTTGTTGTCCCGTATGTGCGATCATTTGCGAGGGGTGTAGCCGATTTCGTTAAGTCTAGAGTAGACAGTAGGCTTGCTTTCGTTAGCGGTAATAAACTCTCAAGATTTATCCGTGTTCACAAGGATCCATTGCCTTCTTCATCCAGGTCTAATGTTGTTTATTACATCAAATGTAACGACTGTCAGGCTTCATATGTAGGACAAACGAAAAGATTGCTCAATACACGCATTTGTTGAACATAGGAGCTATATTTATTGCAATACATCGCGACCATCCGTTAGTACTGACGATAGAATGGAATATAATCACAATTTCGATTGGAGCAACGTCCGGATATTAGATGAGGAGCACTCGTATAGGAAGCGTCTTGTTTCTGAGATGCTCTATATTAAGAAGCAAACGGCCGGTCTCAATTTACAAAGCGATACGGAGTTACTGGATAATTCGTATTTACGTTAGTGGAGAAAAAACATTAAAATTTATCACTCTTTGTCGAAAACAACAGGTGTCTCTGGTTCTCTCTTTCTTTTCGCGTATATTTATATATTTGACTTTCCTGTCATTTTCGTTACAACTTTGAGAGTAACAATACGTGTTATATTTTGTGTCTAATATGTGACACACATTGTACGTGTCACATGAATTTATTTATTTAATTATTGTGAGTAATTTTTTGTTTTTTCTTTGTATTTTGATCTTTTATATTACAAATCATATGTTTCATTATATTGTAACATTATAACAGCTTTGTAGTTCTGAAGAGGATCCCACCCAAGGATCGAAACGTTAATTGTTTTAAATAAAGAGAAGTTCAAGAATACACATACACACTACTACCTGTGTCTAGGCTCACATTGACCGTTCCTACTCTACAAGTTTTTGTTTTACAAAATTGGAGCCTTTTACGTTTTTATAGTGTCATCAAGAAAAGTATTAGTTATAATAACAGAACAGAGAAATAAAATATTTTCAGTGCAAATTAAATACATCAAATCATTTAAAACCATACAAAAAATAAAAAATTATTGTTCTCCAAAATAAATTGTAAATTATACCTTGCAAATGTTAAAAATGTTATATAGTTTTATATTATCTATTTTCGTATACATGTATTGGAAATTTTGAAACGTTTTATTTATTTAACAATTATATCTTATTAAAGCTCGATAAGTTACTAAACTAAGAAATAATACGGTCATCCGAGCCGATCGCAGGATGTTGTGCGGAAAACTGTGTATATATATATATATATATGCATATATATATATTTTGTTCTTCTTTATTTATTTATTTTATGTAGTTTTGAAAAAGATAACAAAACCTTTGAATTATTGATCAAGAATTTGAATTGTAATAACATATTATACACTTCAACTATAAATCAAAATGCTTACATCAATTTATATTGTACATAAAATAAAAATTACAAATATTATTTGTTTATTATAAATACAAAAATAATTCACTATATAATACGCAGTTCTAGTAAATTTGAGTCACGTGACGCTTTGCTGTCGCAGCATGCTACGGGAGCTTTTCAGCTACGTACACGGGTGACACTGTGCAACAGTGTCTACTAGTTGAGTGAGACTCACTGATATGCTCTTTCTCACACTAATGGACATTGTGTTACACAGTGTCGCCTGTGTACGTAGCTGGAAAGCTCCCTACGTATATGAAAAGATACTTTTATGCCTATGTCACACTACGGATTGAGATTGAGATTGGATTGAAATTTGACCAAACAGAAGAAAGAAAACCAATCCTAAGTTTAGTGATCTTCGCTCTGATTGGCCAAATTGCAATCCAATCTCAATCCTAATCCGTAGTGTGACATAGGCTTTAAGACCATCATCATAAACGTAGAATATATAGACTGCGCGTTTGGCTGAAAAGATGTCTTTACGGTTGACAGAGACAACATATTTTGAACAGTAACTCTCTCTCTGTCTATCAATGTCTGTGGTGGGATCAGGGCCTACTGTTTCATACCGCTTAACCTGCTATTACTTCTTAATCTCTTTCATTCCTCTTCACCCCCACTATTTTTCTATCCCTACTTTTCCACTACTATTCTATCAATCAGCGAAGACTTCTTTTTCTCCCACTACTTTGCTAGATAAAGATGAGGCTACTAATCAACACTTGTCTCTCTCAAAGACATTTTCTTACATGGCAAAGGTAGGAAACGCGCAGTCTATACATTCTACGTCTTTGGACATGACACGTGATCTCGGACGCTGACATCAAAAGAGCCGACACGGAGTGACCCTACTGGTTATACATATACTGTGATAAAGGTTTCGAGTTCCCACCATTACCTTTAAGATTTTTTCCGTGCCCGGTACCTTTCATCGAGTTAATCAGTTGATCGGCGAACTGAATCAGAACAGATTAATTTAACTCCACAGATTAATTTAAATGAAATCTCAAATTAATTCCCTTCCCACAAGGCAATGTGCCATTAAATATATATTTGTCCGTTTTCAACATATTGTATTTTTGTTGAAATTTATGACTCGGTGTCACGTGTTGTTGGCAACTTATTGTCATGGTGCTCTTTATGTTAGTGATAAAGCAAATACATTTACAGCAAATATACAGCAAGTTTCGGCAACACATGTTGACTACGTTTGATGTCAAACCAAAGACAATGCCTGACTCATCTTGTTCTAAAAGAGGAGGGTCGATAAAGGAGGTTTTCGGCCTATTTTATTTTTTGGTAAAAAAATTGAAATAAATTTTTTTACAAGCAACTAACAATAATAAATCGATTACACCCTAAACGGACCACTCTCATTCCCCTAATTCCCTCCCGCCACCCTCTCAAATACTGAAAATGTCATGACTTGCTCACAGCAGTTTTGGAGAGATTCGGCGCAGTCACACTTGTATTTGCTTCATAAAATACACTATCAACTCCCTAGTAACTACCATAATCTCAAAACCCCTTAACCTCAAAACCCGATAATCTCAAAACCCCATGATCTCAAAGCCACATAACCTCAAAATTCCAATAACCCCATAATCTCTTAAAAACTACACCCGTTAATCCCTTCATCCCATAAACTCAAAACTTCATGACCGCATAACTTGAAAACCTCATAACCTGAAAACCCTATAACCCCATAACATGAAAACCCCAATAACCCAATAATTCCTTAATTCTCTAACACTTTAATTCTTTAATCTCGTTATTTCATAACCTCAAAATTCTATATCTTTAAAATCCCATAACCTAATATAACCTTAAAATTCACCGAGATCCGTTAAGGTATATTACAACAAGTTAAAGATCATTTGAAAGTCAAATTGAAAAAAAAAAACTGATTAAAGTATCCAAAAAAGATATATTGGTTTTTGGGGTCTCTGAATCCGAATTAGAAGATGGTTTAACCGCTCGATGTTAATTAAAGGTCATTTCATGGTTAACTTAATATTATTTTAGGGTTAAACTAAAAAATAACGTGCAATTAATTTTAATCATTATATATACGGGTTTTTGGGGGCGTTGAATCCAAATCAGGGAAATTTTCATTCCTTACGATTTTCTAGTAATCATTTCAAGGTTATTTCAACATCTTAAGTTTTTTTCAAAAAATAAGATTTATAAAGTTCATTTGGTGCTTCTCTATTCATACTACATTCCTACAAAGTTTCGTTAAAATCGGTGACCCGAAGAGTGTATACTCCCTTTGTCAGATTTACTCCTTCTACCTGCCTACGAGAAATGTCACACCAATTCTGGGACACCCTGTATATGTATATATGTTTGTTAATAGCTATTCAAAAGTATTTTTGATAATATACTGTACTCGGTTCAACGAGAGAATAGGACATCCAGTGTTTTGTCTTCCTTACAGCATGTTAAAGCGATGGACAAGATGCGCACAACAGTAGCGAGTTCTAATTGCATAAACTCGCTGCTGTTGTGCGCATCCCTTCCACCGTTTTAGCATGCTGTAAGGAAGCCAAAACTGTGAACACTGCACCCGCTCTGATAGCCACTTATCTGTGTTTTTGCTGTCATGTTGCCGAAAACAAAGCGTTTGAGTTGTCAGCAAACGAGGAGGGTCGATAAGGGAGGTTTTCGGCCTATTTTATTTTTTGGTAAAAAAAAGTGAAATAAATTTTTTTAAAATCAACTAACAATAATAAGTCGATTACACCCTAAACGGACCACTCTCATCCCCCTAGTTCCCCCCCGCCACCCTCTCAAATACTGAAAATGTCATGACTTACTCACAGCATTTTTGGAGAGATTCGGCGCATTCAAACTTGTATTTGCTTAATAAAATATCAATCAATCGCTCGTGAAATAGTCAAATAAATCAAAAGGCAGATACGAGCAGTAAAATACAGGTTGGTCGTGTATAAAAAGTTGTCTTTATTCAATAAATAGACGTTTCGGTCACACAGGTTTGGACCTTCTTCAGTATGAAAAATTAAAGTCTAACAAGAAAACAACAAAAGAAATAACAATAAATAAAATAAGCGCAACGCGAACAACATAGTAAATTAAAAATAATATATGAATAAAACTCACTTAAATAAGAAGAAACATTTTAGTACACTACATCACTGACAAATAAATGAAATGATGTCAATAAATTACAATAATACAATGTGTACTGGCAAGAAAACATAAAACAGCCAAATATATATAGATATCCCCACTATCAGATCAGAAAATCAAAAGGTTCACAATAAGTCGAAAAACATGTTTACAAATTAAATACAAAAGTAACGGTCTAAACTTTTGATCTATACAATTCTAAAAAGGAAAAGTAAGGTTTTAACTTGTCAGTGTCCGACATTACATTTATCGGATTGTCTTGTAACTTGATGTGGAGCATTTCTGAAACTGATCTCTTATAAAAAAATTTTTCTATATCTAAGATTTTAACGTCGTTCCAATCTTAGATATAGAAAAATTTTTTTATAAGAGATCAGTTTCAGAAATGCTCCACATCAAGTTACAAGACAATCCGATAAATGTAATGTCGGACACTGACAAGTTAAAACCTTACTTTTCCTTTTTAGAATTGTATAGATCAAAAGTTNAACTTTTGATCTATACAATTCTAAAAAGGAAAAGTAAGGTTTTAACTTGTCAGTGTCCGACATTACATTTATCGGATTGTCTTGTAACTTGATGTGGAGCATTTCTGAAACTGATCTCTTATAAAAAAATTTTTCTATATCTAAGATTTTAACGTCGTTCCAATCTTAGATATAGAAAAATTTTTTTATAAGAGATCAGTTTCAGAAATGCTCCACATCAAGTTACAAGACAATCCGATAAATGTAATGTCGGACACTGACAAGTTAAAACCTTACTTTTCCTTTTTAGAATTGTATAGATCAAAAGTTTAGACCGTTACTTTTGTATTTAATTTGTAAACATGTTTTTCGACTTATTGTGAACCTTTTGATTTTCTGATCTGATAGTGGGGATATCTATATATATTTGGCTGTTTTATGTTTTCTTGCCAGTACACATTGTATTATTGTAATTTATTGACATCATTTCATTTATTTGTCAGTGATGTAGTGTACTAAAATGTTTCTTCTTATTTAAGTGAGTTTTATTCATATATTATTTTTAATTTACTATGTTGTTCGCGTTGCGCTTATTTTATTTATTGTTATTTCTTTTGTTGTTTTCTTGTTAGACTTTAATTTTTCATACTGAAGAAGGTCCAAACCTGTGTGACCGAAACGTCTATTTATTGAATAAAGACAACTTTTTATACACGACCAACCTGTATTTTACTGCTCGTATCTGCCTTTTGATTTATTTGACTATTTCACGAGCGATTGATTGATATTTTATTAAGCAAATACAAGTTTGAATGCGCCGAATCTCTCCAAAAATGCTGTGAGTAAGTCATGACATTTTCAGTATTTGAGAGGGTGGCGGGGGGGAACTAGGGGGATGAGAGTGGTCCGTTTAGGGTGTAATCGACTTATTATTGTTAGTTGATTTTAAAAAAATTTATTTCACTTTTTTTTACCAAAAAATAAAATAGGCCGAAAACCTCCCTTATCGACCCTCCTCGTTTGCTGACAACTCAAACGCTTTGTTTTCGGCAACATGACAGCAAAAACACAGATAAGTGGCTATCAGAGCGGGTGCAGTGTTCACAGTTTTGGCTTCCTTACAGCATGCTAAAACGGTGGAAGGGATGCGCACAACAGCAGCGAGTTTATGCAATTAGAACTCGCTACTGTTGTGCGCATCTTGTCCATCGCTTTAACATGCTGTAAGGAAGACAAAACACTGGATGTCCTATTCTCTCGTTGAACCGAGTACAGTATATTATCAAAAATACTTTTGAATAGCTATTAACAAACATATATACATATACAGGGTGTCCCAGAATTGGTGTGACATTTCTCGTAGGCAGGTAGAAGGAGTAAATCTGACAAAGCGAGTATACACTCTTCGGGTCACCGATTTTAACGAAACTTTGTAGGAATGTAGTATGGATAGAGAAGCACCAAATGCTATTCGGAGACGACGCACCTCTCAAGCGTTGAGGAGAAATTGCGGTTTGAAATTTAGCACGTACCATAAGTAGAGTTCTAAAAAGAGGTTTATCAAAGTGGCGGCGTTGCGCAGTGGACAAGGCGCCGCGCAAGTACTCCTCAGGTTGCGTGTTCGCGCCCTGCTGGTTTTGGATTCTTTTTTTTTTTTTTAAGTTTGCTGCTTCTACTTCTTCCTTCTGTTTACACGCACAAACTCGTTTTGTATAGTATTACAGCGAAAAATATTTAAAATATACATAAACATTCACACTTGTTTTATTTTTGTGTATGCGGAACAAAAGAAATAAACAATTAAAATATTATAAATGTATATTGTTGTACCGCCACAACGGTACTGGATCGGTACGGGCGCAGTGTCACGTAATCCCGACCTATCTCAAGTCGACCTTCTTTATAATTATGCACAGCGTTATACTTCCTTATGAAGTCGCTTCCTAGTATTCCTTGATATTTTATCGGGAAATTGTTTTTCACCACGTACACCGTATGCCTTATTTCACTATTTTGTAATTGAATAGTGGCTTTGATTTTTTTGATTACACATGCTTTATGTCCGGTGACTCCTCTTAATTCTAACTTAGTTTTTTTAGTTGGTGTCTCTTCTTTTAAATACTTTTGCTTAATTAGCTACACCGTCGCGCCTGTGTCATATAACATTTCTACTCGGCCGTTCCTAGCCTCCTTCTTAGGAATTACCGCTAGATCCAAACCAGCTTGTGTGGTATTTATTTCGGTTATCTGCAACTCCGTTACAGAAAAAATTTTCTTTTTTCCTTCATCTTCTTCTTCATTGCTGCTGTCGTCTCGTCGTTTTTTATCTTTTGTTATGCGTCTTGTTTCCCTGGCAGTGTATTTCTTATCACTTTTTTTCTCATTTAGTAACCAACATGTGTCGCGAAGATGCCCTGATTTTTTACAATAGCTGCAGTGTTTTTCTACTGTATTTATTCGATTACCGCTTGGCTTAGGTAAAATGACTCGTACGGATCGGCAATCCCGTCCGTAATGCCCGATTTTACCACACTTGTAACAACTATAATTTTTATTACTACGCACTTGAGGAGTCACACGAGTTTTCGATCTCGTCCCCGCGGCTTTTTCCTCGGCACTCGCCCCGGCGATCGCCTCCTGGAGCGTACCGTACCTTCGCGATCGTACTATGAGTTTAAGATCCTCACGTAGCCCTATCTGAAAATGATGTAAGGCCTGTTCCTTAATAGTTTCCAGTATTGTGCGCTTTTGTTCTGTAGTACGTTCCTTTCCGTCTATCATAGACTCGAAAAGCTCCATAGCGAGCTGGTTTACTCATTGACCGAAAGTCAACGCACTTTCCTCATTTTTTTGCTTCACTGAGCTGAATTCTATTTGTAGCTCCATCATATTTTTTTTCGCGGAATACGTAGTCTCTATCTCGTGTTTTAACTGCTCATAATCATGAATGTGTCTTGTTTCAAAGTCCAACAAGGCCTGCCCTTTCAGCTTAGTACACAATATAGCTTCCAAAAGCATCCTTTCATCGACCGGATTTATGTTCCTCATTGCGTATGTGCACGTGCTTGTCCCGGACCGTCAATACTCATTTCGACTTGTTCTCGCGTACGAAAAATGTCACTCTCACAAGGGGAGACTACGACGATGTAACAATCGATTTGAACGAAATTTATAGGATCGATGGATGATTATGTGGAGTATTGCAGGGTAAAATAATAAGACGCACTACTCAAGCATTTGCGAGAAAATCGAATTTGAAAATTTTGAGGTACCTTATGAAAATATTAAATAGATTGCTTAATCGAAGAACGTGTAGCGTAGCAGTAGCGTACTAGGTTAGATTAGGTTAGGTTAGTAATATCGACGCTGCTGGTTCGAGTCTCGATATATTGTACTTTTCTTTTTTTTTTTCAAATGTTACAATATAATCTAAATGTAAGTATTACGTTTTTTATTTATTTATTGCATATTATAAAAGTGCATTTTTTGCATTAAAAATCCGTGATTTAAAAAATACAATAAAAATAATTAGATTGTTACTAATTTGTGTTCTATTTGTAAAAGACGGATAAATAATAGTAGAAAACATAATAATACGCAACAGTTTTACATGTTGCATACTATTATGTTTTCTAGTATATATACATATGTTGCAGTAACATCTTCGAAGTCCGGAAAACTCACAACAAATCTGTATACACAATATTTAAAAGAAATATTATTACCATATGTAAAAAAAGAAAAATTTCTTTTAATAATAGATTCGTGGTCTGGTCAAACTAATAAATGCATTGTATAACAAAATTTTTCTTGATAATGACAATGCAAGAACATGTACTATTAAAGTTGTTCCTCCAAAGTGCACACCTCTATGTCAACTGTGTGACGTTTATTTTTATATTAAACTTAATAAATAAACAGTCTATGGAGCCGTTGCGCAGGATTTAAAATATTGCGAAAAAAACTCCTCCTGGCTGAGGAGTTTTTTTTGCAATATTTTAAATCAATTAGGGGGGGTATTCGGGGACTATCATATATGAGATGCAAAACTAGCATCCTATATGAATTTATGAATTGAAATTTCAATTCGAAAAAACACGTGAAAAACGTGAATTTACTTATATGTGCACACACATATAAGACATATTTTCCGCAAGACATCCTGCGCAACGGCTCCATAGACTGTTTATTTATTAAGTTTAATAGACTTCATGAGCCAGAGGACGATACTCATATTTAATATTAATTTATTTTTATAGACAAGTCAAAAATTTTATAAAGCGTTTGCAAAATTGTTCGACTTTAATAGAACAAAACCGTGAAATAACATCTCTTGAAGATTGCATAAAAATTCATTTAATCATACATCATCAATTGTCCGCTTCGAGTTTTCAAAATATGTTACAATATGCGTGGTTTGCTTCCAAATTAACAAACAAGAGAGAGACATTTATGAATGTCAACGAAGTATGTTTTTCTATAAATATTTTAAAGAAACCATGTGAATGTAAAAATGCAGCGTTTATACGATGTGCAAAATGTCGTGAAAATTATTGTTTTACTTGTTTTTATGACAAATATCATTCTGCATTATGTATGGTCCCATCTAGTTCCAATAAATAAAACATGTTGCATATATTTTTACATGTTGCGTACTATTATTTATCCGTTTTTTACAAACAGAACACAAATTAGTAACAATCTAATTATTTTTATTGTATTTTTTAAATCAAGGATTTTTAATGCAAAAATGCACTTTTATAACATGCAATAAATAAATAAAAAACGTAATACTTACATTCAGATTATATTGTAACATTTGAAAAAAAAAAAGAAAAGTATATCGAGACTCGAACCAGCAGCGTCGACTCTACTAACCTAACCTAACCTAACCTAACCTAGTACGCTACCGCTACGCTACACGCTCTTCGATTAAGAAGCCTATTTAATATTCTCATAAGGTACCTCAAAATTTTCAAATTCGATTTTCTCGCGAATGCTTGAGTAGTGCGTCTTATTACTTTACCCTGCAATACTCCACATAATCATCCATCGATCCTATAAATTTCGTCCAAATCGATTGTTCCATCATCGTAGTCTCCCCTTGTCAAATGAGATTAGTGAATACTTACGCCTGTGAGTTGCGTTGCTCGTGATACCACCGCCCTGCAAATGCTACCGTCAAGATCAAATAGAAACTCCCGCTCGAGTTCCACGTTTGAGTGTAACTCCGCGTTACTATCAAACACCACGGTCCGTCTGAATATATTTGGTTCCTGGTACAATGCAGCCGGCGCTGTTTTCGGCTCTGGTACCGGAATCAAATTCCTAACCCGACTTGTTCGTTCGGATTGTGTCTCGCGCCTATCATTACCGTAATTGTTGGATGGTTGCAGCTGCCAATTTTCAGACATTCGCT
Source organism: Pseudomyrmex gracilis (assembly GCF_002006095.1). Taxonomy (NCBI): domain Eukaryota; kingdom Metazoa; phylum Arthropoda; class Insecta; order Hymenoptera; family Formicidae; genus Pseudomyrmex; species Pseudomyrmex gracilis. The sequence goes on from NW_018021719.1 coordinate 17,636, forward strand.
CTATTTTTCTACTACGTTCTATTCTAACTTACATTAACAGCCGCATTCCTGTCTCGATGTTGCGATGCCTCTGGTCCAGCTGTTGGTCCCCGATGCTTTCTGCTGCTACTGCCGTTGCACCACTCCCCGCTGCTGCTTGCCGCTGCTCTGCTTACGCCGCTGCTTACCGCCGCTGCTGCTTTGCTTACACTGCTTTCTAACGCTTGCTGCTCCTCGTGGTAATTAATTCGGCCTTTTTCGCTGGATTTTTTCTTCCGATTATCCGCCACTTTTGCTCAATTTTTTGCTGTTGTTAAAATTTTAGTTATCTTTGACTACTTCTGCCTGGATTACCGTAGTATTTTTATGCTGTGGTAATCCCGCTGTTCTTAGCCGTGTCTTGCTTCGGCTATTCTGTTTACGTCGTCGCACGCTGTTTGAATTGCGGTAGGTCAGTACTATTGCTCGTAACTCGAGACTAACTTGTCTCTTCTTTGTTTCAGATACCAAGGAACTTTAATGCCAGTCACACGTGCCAATCTTCTATCTTTTTTTATATATCACTAAATTCGCCTTTTAACCGGACAAGGAAAAGAAGTTCTTCTTTTACCTTTCACTCACCGTTCCTTTCTTTTACCCGAATCAATGCTTCTGGATTCCTGTCCGATAGACCATGTCCTCCTGACTACTCTGATCTATCCCACCGCTGCCAAAATGTTGTACCGCCACGACGGTACTGGATTCTTTTCGCAGGAAATTCCGTGATTAGGTTCGGGGAGAAGTATTTCCGCCCTGTGTTCCGTTTAATACAGCTCTTTATTTCACTTTTGCAGTTTACACCTTTTGCGCTTAGCGACGACTCGGCGGTCGTTCTCCAACTTCTGCTCTCGATTTTCCTGCACTCTCTTTTATATGAAAAATCGAAAGCATCACCTTGCTTAACTCAACAACATTTCGTGGAAAGTTAAGTCAAGCAAGATGCCTATCCTCGCTTGATCAGCTCTCAGAGACAATCACATCGTCCTTGCTGACCAAGCGACACACATCTCTGACAATACTCCTAACCTTGTCACGATTAAACAAACGTGACTGTACCCCTAGTTAATCCCGCTTCAGTTTACAAACTTATTTCCTACCATGCGACCTTAATAATACTGCGCTACTTATTTCCTAACAATATATATTGTTATCCCGTGGGATTCTTGAGGATGCCGCGAGGGAAGGGGACGTCGAGAAGAGATGATTTTAAATAATTTAATAGACAACTTGAATCCTGCCTTTTGTGATTTAAATACACTATTGCGTTTTATTCGTTATCTTGAATGTACACTTATTTCGCCCACGTTATATCGCGCGTAGGGTACAAGTTAGACGAGCGACGCTCTGCCGGGCAGAGCCTCCGGCGGCAACACTTTCCGAGACGATTCTACTCGTGTCGGCCCGGACACCGGCTTTTATCCTCGAGCTAATCACTTTGTGATTGGCCGAGGAAAATCAGGCGACATCCGGTCCCCGAAAGGTGCAATGTAGATCATTGCATCTTTTCGGCTACATGTGCGACCTTCGGCCGGTACGCTCTTGAGCGCGCGGTCGCATATCGTCCCGCGACTGCTGACTGGACATCCGTGCCGGATTCCAGTCTCCCAAGGTAAGACGAGCCACGTTAAAGAGACAACTAATCTTTAACACAAAAACTAATACTTTAACAATTACTTCTATCTTGCAATTAAACTAACGCTAAGTAGTTTCCAAATAACCCCTTTTAAATAATAAACGTAGAAGGCTCCAATTGTGTAAAACAAAAAACTTGAAATGGAAACGGCCAATGTGAGTTAATAAAAATGTTTTTATTAACGTTTCGATCCCTGGTTGGGATCCTCTTCGTTGTTTCTCGTTACAACGTTGAGAGTAACAACACGTGTAAATTTATATTTTGTGTCTACCATGTGCATGACACACATTATACGTGTCATTTGAATTCGGTTATTTTTCATTTTTTTTTGTTATTTCTGAAGAGGATCCCAACCAGGGATCGAAACGTTAATAAAAAGATTTTTTATTAACACATATTACACATTACTAACTCTGTCCCAGGCTCACATTGGCCGTTTCCATTTTAAGTTTTTTGTTTTAACTCCTTTTAACTTATAACATCCTCCCCCCGTTGGGAAAAGAAAAACTGACAGAGTAAGTTTTTTTTTTAACGTGACTTTACAATCACAGAAGTGTAGCTACGTTTTCAACGCCGGTTCTCTGATTATTGTACGCGTGGTGTACCCGAGAAGGTCGAAGTTTAACTGCACTGTCGGCAAAGCGTACTTGCCGCTCATGTTGTTGCCGGCTGTTCGACCTTTTATATTTTACTACAACATAAATTACGACGCAAACGACTGCTAACACCACTATTCCAGAAATGCTTGTTGGATACACAAAATACGGTTGTTTATAAAACTTGTTACCCAGGTTCTTGCTAATTTCCTGTATTTGACTGTGTATTTGTTGTAATTGTTTCACATTGTGTGAAATTTTCCAATTTTATTTCTTCAAGTTTGTGTGTAACTAGCAAGGATCCGGACCGGACTGAAACCGAAACCGATAACCGGACCGTAACCGTTATTTTAGTCAAACCGAAACTGAAAACCGGCCCGAAATATTATGTAGACTAATGGACCGGAACCGTAACCGAACCGAAAACTTTTTCCGATGTTTATTTCGGTTCGGATTTTTCTAACGTTGTTAAACGTTTTACAAGAATTTTTATTTGGAAGAATTTGAAAATCACAGTCGTCATTGGCAACTTATTAGATTGTGTTCGAAGCCAGAGCTAATCGAATTTTTATCAACAAAGATGACACGTATGTTTATAATCTTACATATTTTTAATTCTTCGTAGATACACAGTTGATGTTAAAGGGGAATTTCTCTTCTACGTTTTGAACATAAAATAAATATTACATAATGAGATTTTTATAAAGGTAAAGCTAAACTTTTAAAGCCTTACAAATTTTACCTCAATTTTGCCAGTTCTTTTATAGCATTAAAAAAGTTTGAAAATTTCAATTAACCTTTTAAGATTATAAGTGTTTAGTTTTAGGTAAGTAGCGATATGACAGGATATTCACAGAAGGTTACTTTTAAATTTTTTTAGTACAACAATTTACATGTATTATAATAATTTACGTAAGATTAATATGTTATAGGAAATCAATAACAAACTTGAAACGACCATTGGCAACACTGCAAGTTGCTGTAGAAGACAAAAGCAAAAAAGACAAGATATGATTTTCAAGACGAAATTTCCCATTCAAATGATTTATAAATTAATTTATTTTGGTTAATAAACGTGCATTTGTTATACTATGCAATTTATATTATATTTATTACATTATCTTTTGTATTCATTATAAATTTAACAATAGATACTTAAACACTTGTAACCGAAAAAAATCGATATCCAAACGGTTACGGTCACCGTTATTGATAAAAGGACCGGAACCGAAACCGAAACCGAAAATCAGGTACAGCATCGGACCGTAACCGTAAACGGACCGAAATTTCATTTCGGTCCGAGTCCCTGGTAACTAGTGGTGTGTCGTTATTCGTGCGTGTAAATGTGATATTGAAACGTGGTAGGTAAGTATTTACTTGCGTATGTTCTACTACTTTCTTCGTACTAACAAGAATATCCCTGGTTGAAACCCACATTGATCGGACAACGCAACTTCGCCCACTTCTTTTAGTATTTCTATCCTACTAGGCTGTTTTTCGCACTTAAATGATACTGATTGTTCACTCAACGTAGAATACAGCCATACGCGTGCTTGTCTCAACTGAATCCAGATAGTATGGTTTGACACTACGTACGTTGTTTTGCAAGTTAGATAATTACTTAACTCACGCACGTATGCCTTTCACACGGTGAGTCCGCCTGCACTTTAAAAAGTGTCGAAACCTTATCGCAAACATAACAACCCTGAACATTTGTACAAGTTGCTAATTGACTTTCAGTCAATAAGGCATACGTCTGTCGATTGCTGTCTATTGCAACAATGTTATTTTGTACGTTTGCTACCGCAAACACGTTGTCGTGTACATGCACCGGCAACGGTATTACGCGGTATACACCATGTACTATGGTGTGTACCAGTGGAACGTGCAACATTACGAAAACACTTGAGTCCTTGCAATAAACAGCAACCGTTACAAATTCTTTTATCTGTATCCAGTTTTTTAAGTTAATACTGAATGGAAAGTGTAATTCATGTGGTAAATGATTATTTGTTTCTTGCATACACTGTACTATTCGTTTAATGGGAATTAAACTTAACTGTGCCAGTTTGTTGTGAGGTTCCGTTACAAACCTCATTATTTCTTTCATATCTGACTCTAGCTCTTGTAGAATATTTGTCACTGAAAGCAAATATTTTCCCAATAGATTACCTTGAGCTTGTTTATTTACTGATGCTACTATTTTTGATACTGATTTTGCTAACCTTTCTTCATTTTTCTGAATGACGCTTTCCACAGTATTCAGATGTGTTACCGTTGCGTTCAGCACCTTTAGGTGATTTTTTATAGCGTGTTCTTCCGCTTCCTGTCTATTTTCCAACAAACCAATATGTTCAGTTATAATTTTTTCATCACTTGCATTCATTGTGCCAAATAGTTGCTTTGCTATTGACCCTACTCCGTTTACCAAACCTCGTCGTTTGCGTGGTGACAGTCCTACCATTACCCTAATTTTGCTAAAAATGTGTTCTACCTCTCGTTCTCTGCTTATCACTTTGGTATACACATCTTGACAACTTATTCTACTTTCGTCATAAATGTCGCTGCTTTGACATATCTTATTAGTGGTTTTTAAAATTTTTTGAGCCTGGTTTATTCTTATTTCTAACGCTGCTATGTTTAATTTAATTACTAATTTCCATTTTTCTACAGCTCGCAGTAACGTTCCCTGTTTCTCATAATAAAGTCCGGGATTGTGCTAAAACTGTGTTACCGTATACATGGTTGGTTCAGTTTCACCGTTCAAGAACTGTAGTTGAAACACTGCTAACGCTATCAACGGAAGTCTGTAAGATAAGAAGATGACTATATTACTTTTATACACACGCCTTTTGTACCCCTGTAGGACTCGAAGAACTGTTTTATCTGTCTAAATTTTCCAAGTTAGCAGTTTATATCTGCGTTCTCCTTTTTATGGTGTTATATTGTATACTCATGCTACCTCGACCAGAGTCTTCGTAAAGTACCAACGTCCGTTTTGTCAGTCGTGTTCTGTCTCTCGACCGCGATTGTTTTGAGGAAAACAAAATTGTTTTTGTGTTTTCTTTTAATTTTATTTTTTCGTTATGGATCTTCTAGCCGCCAGTGTTCCATCCTGTTGTGTGTGTGGGGTAGAGGCCTCGTGGCCTCGTTTGTGCGACTTTTGTTGCGACCACAACTCCCTCATTGTGTTGGTGTCTTCTGAGCTTTGTTATCTGTGCTGGGTAGCCACCACCCGGGTCGTGCACTTCATTTCACACCATCCCGGCCACCAGGAACACACCCCGGTGCTTTCCGAGGGGCCGGACTTGTGCATCTACCGGCCCGCCGACGGTCCAGGTTGCTCCTTTTGCGAGGAAACCACCCGGTTCGTGGCTTGTCATGTGTTTGTCGTCAATTTGTCGATGACATCCTGTCGGCTTCGGAAGAGTGTGGATTGTGTCGGTCGGCGGTGATTGCGGTCAGCGCTCACCACCTCCACCGTGACCCCGACGAGACCCAGCCCAGAGGCCCGGCCTAGAAGGCGAGTGTTCGTACTTCACCGTGGATAAGTCTGTTTTAACTTTCTATATAATGTTTTAACCTGTCGGCGTGCACCTGCACTGAGCGTCTTCCTTTTTTCACGACGTATGTTACGTCGGATAGTCTATCCAGCACTATATATGGACCTATCCACAATGCTTCTAACTTTTTCATTCTTCCCCTTCTTACTGTCTCATCATATAGTAGAACTTTATCGCCTACTTTAAATTTTACTTTGTTTGCCTTTTTATCGTATTGTTCTTTTGCCTTTTCTTTATCATGTTTCAAATTTTCTCGCGCTAGTTTGTTCGCGGCGCGTATTTTCTCTTTTAATTCGTGTGCGTAATCGTCAATATTTTGTAACGCGTCGCGGGTGACTTCGACAACGTTGTCGGAAGTTCCGCCTGTCCGTACACCAATTCGAAGGGTGTAAATCCCGTTGACGTGTGCGGTGTCGTATTATACGCGAACATAGCGTAGGGTATCCATTCGTCCGAGTCGGTTTGTTCGTCGTTAATAAAATGTCTAACATATTCGATTAACGTACGGTGCGATCTTTCGAGAACCCCGTTGCTCTGCGGATGATACGCGGTTGTTTGAATTTTATTTATTTTTAATAGTTTACACGTATTTTTAAATATGTCGCTTACAAAATTCGTACCCTGATCTGTGAGAATGATTTCCGGAATTCCGTATTCACAGACTATTTTTGTAGCGAATTCTTTTGCTACCGTGCTCGCCTCCTGATTAGCTATTGGAATAGCTTTGCTAAATTTTGTTAAATTGTCCTGGAAAGTTAATAAATACTTGTTTCCGTTATTTGAAATCGGTAATGGCCCTACTATATCCAACGCGCATTTTTTGAACGGCTTATTTGGTGTATCTGTTATTACCAAGGGCATTTTAATTTTTCGAGTTAATTTATTTCGTTGACAAAACGTGCATTTCTTGATGTAGTTTTCTACATCCTTTGCCAAATTCAGCCAATCGTGGACCAGTCGAATTCTTTTAACTGTTCGTTCGATGCCTTGATGACCACCGATTGGTGTGTCGTGATATTCGTATAATATTATTTGTTTTTTTTTCTTCAGTATATTCTTTTTCTGTTTTGTTCGTGCGTTCTTCCTTTTCCGCACTTGTACTCGCGTCTCCTTCTGTCTCACCTGCGCTTGCATTATCTTCCGTTTCACTCGCGCTCGAGTGTTCTTCTGTCTCGCTTGCGTTTGCGCTTTTCTCTGTTGCGCTCGCGTTCGCGCTTCTCTTTGTCTTTCTTGTGTTTTCTCTTGCTCTTCTTCTAACCGTGTGTAATGCTTTTACGTGCTCTGCGTCGTCTACCGGGTGTTTGCTTAACGCATCGGCGTTTGCGTTTGCTTTTCCTTTCTTTTTTGCACAAGATTATCTTTAAGGGTATTCCCAACTCTCCTTTTTTCATAAAAAACAGCTTTCAATTGTACAATCAAATTAGTGGAATAGAGTTAACTGAGGGTTACACACTTTGTTCTCTTGATGTTGTGTCTTTGTTTACGAATGTTCCGATAGAGCTTGCTATTGATAGCATTTCCTCTAGATGGAAATACATCAAACTACACACGAAGATCAGCAAAGATGAGTTTATATTGGCAGTACGATTTATTTTGACATCAACTTATTTTACTTTCAATGACAATATTTATAAACAGACTTTCGGCACACCTATGGGTTCGCCCTTATCACCCATCATCCCTGACTTAGTTTTACAAGACCTTGAACTTAAAGCTTTAAATACTTTCAAATTCAACATCCTGTTTTATTTTAGATACGTTGATGATATCGTACTTGCAATTCCCAAAGATCAATTAGATGTTGTTGTTCGTACTTTCAACTCATATCATCATAGATTACAATTCACTTATGAATTACAAGAGAATGATTCTCTCAGTTTTCTTGACACAAAAATCATAATAAAGAATAATAGGTTGATTCGCGCGTGATTGGTTTCACAAACCAACTTATTCTGGACGCTATTTAAATTATTATTTTTCAAACCCGCTCTGTCATAAAATAGGCACTATCTATTCTCTAGTAGATAGGGCCATCTTACTTTTAGATCTACTATTTTATGAAAAAAATTTAAATTTTGTAATCAACATTTTGTTAGATAACATTATCCTATAAATTTTATATTTAATACTATTAATAAGAGATTGAGGACATTGTTGTTAAATAAGCTTAATAAACATTCTATAATATATGATCAGGAAGAGATTGCTAAATTCTATTTCGTTCTTCCTTACATTCATAACTACAATATCAATTTCAATCACATCAAAATTAATAATAAAACAATTAAACCCTCTTATAGAAATTTAAACCAGTTGTCTAAATTTATTAAAACACATAAAGATTTAGTACCTTCAAAGAAACAAAGAAATGTTGTTTATTGCATTTCATGTCAACAATGCAATTCATCCTATGTTGGACAAACCAAACGTCAATTGAAAACTCGTATTAGTGAACATATAAATTGTGTTAAGAATGGTCAAATTGATACATCGGTAATAGCAAAGCATAGTGTTGAGACTGGGCATAATTTTGATTGTGTGGAAGTCAGTTAGAATTTTAGACATTGAGCAGAACTATTTTAAACGGCAAACATCTGAAATGTTATTTATTAAAAAGCAAGTAAGTGGTCTGAATTTAATGAGGAACACTGAGTCTTTACATGACACATATACATCCCTGTTCTTAACAAAGTTCAATTTTAAAATGTAGAGGGCCTCTTTTCACTGATTGTTTTTGATGTTCTGTTCTTTGATTTAGTATCGATTTGATATTTATACAGTAATGTCTGTACTCGATACTCGTCATGCTTATTGATAGACTGTTGACTGCATTTTTAATTAATTTTTTATTGTAAATTATTATTTCTGATTTATTTGGTATGTATAACTTTTTAACTGTTAATTACATTTTTTAATTATTACAACAAGAATATGTTGATAAGTGTTATATGTTTTGTTAATTTCAATAGAACTGATTGAAAAGGACTTAAAATATAGTCGAAACGTTTCGAAACTGACAAGAGTCTAATTATTTCAAGCACAACACCCTGCATTGGCTCTTTATGGCCGTTTACTGCATCACTTGAATTTTCCTTTCTTGTGTACGATTTCGTAGTCGTACTCTTCTAATTTTAATCTCTACCGCATTAATCTCGAACCTCCGGGGTCTTTTACATTAAATAGCCACAGGAGAGCTTCGTTATTATTTTAAATTTTGTACCATATAAGTACGGTCGAAAGTGATTAACGGTACTATTGCTAACAATTCCTTTTCAGTTGTATTATAATTTCGTTCCGCCTTGTTTAGCACGCGACTTGCGTACGCGATGAGCTTATCTCCCCCCCGCGTCGCTTTGTGATAAGACTGCTCCGACCGCGTAACCTGACGCGTCTGTCGTGACGATGAACTCGCGGTTGAAATCGGGACATGCTAGTATCGATGCCGTGATTAATTTTTCTTTTAAAATTTTGAACGATTTTTGTTGTTCTGTGCCCCATGCGAACTTAACTTCTTTTCGCGTTAACTGAGTCAAAGGTTTTGCTATTTTCGAGTGTTACGTCCTGGGGACTCCACGGGCCCTTTTTTCTTGCAACGCGACGCGCCAACGCATAACAAATTTCTCTTCTAGTAATAATAAAAAGCAATAAATAATCCGAGCAGACCTCCTATTGTTTGGAGACTTGGACTCCAGACGATAGGAGAGCAAACGGAAATCACACTGGCGCCCGAAAAGATAAACCGCGCCTAGTAATAACCCGAAATTTTAAACTTATTGTTTAAACATCCTAAACAAACCCGGATATCTCCGGGCCAGGAAGAACACCGCTTATAAAAATTAGACCAGCCGGAGCAAATAGAACTCCGGCGCCACGAGCAATTTTATTATAAACAAATAGCAAAGGGTCTAGATGGCGTTATCGAAAACCACCACTTTCCCTTTTCCCTTCTCCGGAAAATCGGACGAGCCGACCGAGCCGAGAGATCGTCGCAGATTGGCAATCTCACGAAGTTTACCCGACCACTAACTAACAAATGGGAACTGGCGAAGCTTGACTGAGTTTTCCGATTGGGAGAGTTTTCGCTTACTCAAAATTGTATATAAGCCAGGACTCTCAGAACCAAAGGCAGATAAAGCCGCAGGTTGTAGAAGTACCACAGCGAGTGAGTGAGTGACAGTAAGTGCAGAATGTGAGATCCAAGAGTGAACTACTGCGCCGCAACAGCCTAGAACCTTTTATTAATTAACATCACTGATCCGCAGTAAGTAGTAAGTCCACCCACAAATTTTAATCGGAAGTTCCATCACTTGGGGAATTCAATTCGAGGTTAATACTCGGAATCTATCAGAGACGCATAATCGCCTAGAAGTATCGCGAAAGCATATTATTTTGTTTTTTCGCAACCAGCTCCTTTTGACCACTCTCGACGGGAGAGCAGTTCACGACTCCAATCGTGAATAGCGTCCGACCGAGAAACCAACTCCTGTTTGACCACCCTCGCCGGCAGAGCTGTTCGCGACTCCAATCGTGAATAGCGTCCGACCGAGAAGTCAACTCCTTGTTCGACCACTCTCGCCGGGAGAGCTGTTCGCGACTCCAATCGTGAATAGCGTCCGACCGAGAAGTCAACTCCTGTTTGACCACCCTCGCCGGGAGAGCAGTTCGCGATTCCAATCGTGAATAGCGTCCGAATTATTTCTTTTTCCTTCCTAAATTACGGAAACAAACAAAACTCGCTTATCTCCGAATATCAGTCTTAGAATCATGACACATTCAAATTTATTTCTATCATTAAATCTATCAGAACCTAAGAAATGAAACAAAACCGAATTTGTCGACATAAGGAAATACATTTCTAAGATGATCTAAGTTGCGTAAACATGGGTTAAAGAGGCTGGCTGCACTAAACAACTCGTATTCCTCCTCTCTCTCACACTTGCACTCTAGCTTACAGATTACTTTGTACGAAACAATTATACGTTCCGTCAGTTTCCGTATTAGTTTCAACACACCTGTATGTTGTAGTAATTTGCTAAGATTTCGATTTGTCTTTTTTTAAATAAATATAACTTCTTTAAATGTGTGGAATCAAACTAAAGAGTTTTTCTTTGTTATCCTTCTCTCCGTACTCTCTCACTCCCACTTCCTTGTTAAAATCGCTAGGTCCCGTCCTTGGTAAATGAGATTTGTGTCTCAGACCTAAAAAAGGGACCAACGAGCGAGTGTTCGCTAGACAGAGTAAGATCGGCGTACGCCGTTGACCTGTCGACGAATATAAACAAACTCGCTCGACTCTCTCACAGCGGGACTTCCGTGTCCACTGTAAAGAGAGATATGGAAATCGACGCGTTTACCGTTGCGTCACACCACAGCCCGACCGTATCCATGAGCCAGGACGTAACACGAGAATTTATCTATGAATTTACAGTAGTATCCGGCTAAACCTATAAATACTTGTACATTTTTTAACTTTTTTGGTAACGGAAATTATTTTACCGCGTCTATCTTGGACGGGTCGGGTAGAATGCCGTTTTCCGTTATTATGTGTCCTAAATACGTAACTTCTTTTCGTAGAAATTCGCATTTGTCAGGTTGTAATTTAAACTTATTTTTTTCCTCAGTCGTTTTAATATTTCTTTTAACCGTTTGTTGTGTTCGTTTAAACTTGCTCCATAGATCACAATGTCGTCTAGATACACGAAGCATTTAACACCTTGCATCCCTACTAGTACCGTGTTTATTAATCTTTGGAACGTGGTGGGTGCATTTTTTAGTCCGAATGGCATTCGATTATACTCGAAATGCCGGTATAACGTAGAGAACGCCGTTTTTTGCTTATCTTCCTCGACCATGGGTATCTGATGATACCCCGAGGCAAGGTCTAGTGTGGAAAAATACTTTGCACTTCCTAGTTGATCTAGGATATCAGTTATATTAGGAAGTGGAAATGAATCTCCTATTGTAACGTCATTCAACTTTCGGAAATCTATTACGACGCATAATTTTCGTACTCCGGACGCGTCTAATTTTTTCGATACTACTAATAGTGGCGTGTTCCACTGACTCGTACTATGTCTAATTAACCCGTTTTCTAACATTTCGTTTATCTGTTTATCTACCTCTTGTTTGTGTTTGTCGGGTAATCTGTACGGTCGTACGTTTATCGGTCTGCAGTCCATCAACGTCGGTATGTAATGTGATACCGCGTCGGTGCAGGTCAGTGTCTCTCCCGGGAGATGAAACACGTCGCTGTACTCTTCGAAGATTTCTTTTAGTCTTTGTTCTTCTTCCTGATTTAAATGTTGCATGCGTAATGATGCTTTTATTGTTTCCAGTCGCTCTATTTCTGATTTCTCTATCTCTACTTTGGCGACTTGTATCTCGGCTCTTTGCGTACCTAATTGCAATTTCTCTAGTGTTACATGCGGCATGCGCATCTTTACCTCTTTTTCTGTAGTGTTTACTATGCTCACGGGGCACACATTTTTCTCGGGTTGCACTAAGCAATTCCCGATAAAAATTCCTGGCTGTGCCTCTTTTGCTTGCACTATGCCTATATGATTTACGCTTGTAAATGCCCTTATTATCGTTTCACACCGTGGTAATAAGGTTATCGCGTGACATGAATATAGTAACATTGAGTTCTTCCCGATTATTTTATTCTCTGCGTGACATGGGATCGCTCGATACTTTTTGAGGAAATCGTTTCCAAGGATTCCCTGATAGTTGATCGGAAAGTCGTTTCGTACTACGTAAAACGGATGGATGCATTTTTTATTTTTTAGTTGAATTGTCGCGTTAAATTTTCCTATTACGCGCGCGCGCGCGGTATGCTCTGTTACTCTAGTTAATTTCATTTTTAATTTTTCTATTAATGTTTTCCTCTTTAAATATTTGATTAACGATAATGATTTATTAACGATTTATTAACGATATCGTAGCTTCTGTATCGTATAATAACTCGGCCACGCCCTTCTGTGTTTCGACCATCGATACACTAAGTCTAAACTTATCTGGTTAGTATCTGTCGCTGTCGTATGAAGTTCTGCTGCTTCTATGGCCTTATTTTTCTTTTCGTGATTGTACTTGTCGTCACTGCTTGACGAGTCGCGTTTTTCGCACGCATTTACTTTTCTTTTGTCATACTTGACAATTCTCTTATCCTTATCCCCCGTTTGTTTTTCCTTTTTATTTTTCCCGTTGAGTAACCAACACTCATCTTTTTTATGTCCTGCTTTTTTGCAGTAGTTGCAATAATTTTCAGTCGCATTTACCCGTCGTCCTTCGGGCTTCGGTAGAATGCTCCTGCTTGAGCGACAATCCTCCCGTAATGTCCTGCTTTTCCGCATTTATAGCAACTATTATTTTTACTACTACCACGTAACGGTGGCAATATTCAATTTTTAGTTGTCCCTGCGGCTTTTTCTTCCGCGCTTGCTCCCGATATAGCCTCTTGGAGCGTACTGTAGCGGCGCGATCGCACGATTAATTTAAGATCGTCTCGCAGCCCGATTTGAAAGTGGTGTAACGCCTGTTCCTTTATGGTTTCTAAAATAATGCGTTTTTGCTCCGTTATTCGTTCTTTTCCTTCGATCATGGACTCGTACAGTTCCATGGCTAACTGATTCACGCGTTGTCCGAAAGCTAACGCGTTTTCCCCTGTTTTCTGTTTTAACGAGCTAAACTCGATTTGCAGTTCAGTTGTGCCCCTTTTTGCGGAGTAAGTGCTTTCTATTTCTCGCTTTAACTGTTCGAAATCACTAATATTTCGGGTTTCGAAATCCAGTAAAGCCTGTCCTTTGAGTTTAGTGCACAAAATTGCTTCTAAAAGCGTTCGTTCATCGATAGGATTTATATTTTTCATTGCGTACGTGCACGCGCTTAAAAACTCGCGTAGCTGCGCCTGTGATTTCCCGTCGAACACAGGTATCATTGTGCGCGCTTTTTTTTAGTGACATGTACCCGTACAGGTGTGCTGTTTGATTTTGCACGTCCGCGGCCGTTCGTCCATACGTAATGTCGAGCGCGTTATCGCGTTCTCGCATTACCGCGGCGTCATCGTCTCGCGTGTGCCGTCTCGGCGGATCGTCGTCGTCGAACACTTGCGAATTTCGGCGACGATACACCCGGCGTCTAAAAGCCTGTACATCCGATTGCAACTCCCGGAAGGCTTGCATTAACTCGCGTACCAACAAAGTGCTTGAAGAGTCGTCGGGGTTTCTCCCCGCCCCCATGACTTCATTCGCGGGTCTGTTCGGGCCCGCTGCCCCCTGAAGGGGTGGCCTACCCAGCTCGTTGTGCATCCGGTCTATTTCTTGCTCGACCTCATCTTGTGTACGATGTACTCGCTCGATCCGTTCGTCAGTCGAATTTTTATGTGTCTAAGCCATTTCGTCGCAAATTTCTCTTGGATTAAAAATACTACTGTCATATGATGTCAAGGAAAACTCTTCGCGTTCGGATACGTTACTCGAAGTCCTACTAACGTAAGGCCTTTGCCTTTTCGCAACTTGTGGTAATAAACTTTTGTCCACGTCGAACGCAAACTCGCGATCTACTGTGATATTCTCCGGTCCTTCGCTCTCGCTTGTACTATCACCTTCGCTTTCAAACCCGATCGCTAGATTTCGTCTATCTCGACTTGTTCCTTCGGGGTTGCGCGAATGCCTACTTTGGCACGGATCGCTTTGTGTTTTCCGGGTTCTTAATCGTTGCAATGTTCGTTTCACCGGTTCTGAATGAAGCCACGATTTATTTCTAATCGCACCCGGTACATTATAACTAGGCAAATCTAACTTAAACTTGCCAATATTCAACGGTGTCAATTCACTCGCTATATCTGCCACTAATTCTTCCTTACGTTTGCTCATAAAAAAAAAATTTTTATTTTTATTTTTTTTGACTTACATTAACAGCCGCATTGTGCCTTACGCCTATGGTTAACCGATACCGTCGATCGTCTTCGTCGCCGCCGACGCGCTGCTCCCTCGCCGCGCTGCTCCCTCCGGTTGTTCGCTCTCCGTCGGCCGCTCGCTCTCCATCGGCCGTTCGCTCTCCGTGGATCGCTCGTTCTCCGTCGATTGCTTGCTCTTCGTTGGCTGCTTGCCTTCTGTTACTTGCCGCTTTGGTTGCTGCGGCGGCTTGCCGCTTACTGCTTTCGGCTACTTGCTGCGTTGCTCACAGCTGGTTCTATTAGGTCCTGATCCTTGTGATCGAAACCCCCTTTGTCTCGGCGACTCCTGTCACCTAATAAACTTTTCTTTGCATGCACTTGACTTCTGCGTTGCCGGTTCCTTCAACCGCTCGAGTTTACTGCTGAGTCGGAGTTATCTCGCTCTCGCTCAGTTACTAGAGAGTGCTTTCCTTGTCTGCTCCTCTCTCTTCTTGTGTTGTCTTACGCCTTCTATCGCTGTCCGTAGTTACAATAGGTCAGTTAGCTTGTTGCCTATCTTCCCTTGAGAATTGTCCGTTTCTTTTTTATTTCTATTCTTCTTACTAATAGAAATTTTTTACTTTCTGTTGCAGACACTTGGATACTCTTCTAGGCGGTCTTCACGCAGCATCCCACCGCTGCCACCAATTTTGTTATCCCGTGGGATTCTTGAGGATGCCGCGAGGGAGAGGAACGTCGAGAAGAGATGATTTCAAATAATTTAATAGACAACTTGAATCCTGTCTTTTGTGATTTAAATACATTATTGCGTTTTATTCGTTATCTTGAATGTACACTTATTTCACCCACGTTATATCGCGCGTAGGGAACAAGTTAGACGAGCGACGCTCTGCCGGGCAGAGCCTCCGGCGGCAACATTTTCCGAGACGATTCTACTCGTGTCGGCCCGGACACCGGCTTTTATCATCGAGCTAATCACTTTGTGATTGGCCAAGGAAAATCAGACGACATCCGGTTCTCAAAAAGTGCAATGCAGACCATTGCATCTTTTCGGCTGCATGTGCGACCTTTGGCCGGTACGCCCTTGAGCTCACGGTCGCATATCGCCTCGCGACTGCTGACTGGACATCCGTGCCAGTCCCCCAAAGTGTAAACCGAGCCACGTTAAAGAGACAACTAATCTTTAACACAAAAACTAATACTTTAACAATTCCTTTTATCTTGCAACTAAACTGACGCTAAGTAATTTCCAAATAACCCCTTTTAACTTATAACAATATGTGTAATTATATACACACCACAATAATTAGAAAAAATATATAAACAAAAATATATAAAACATATATAAACATAAAAATATATAAACATAAACAATATATCTATATATTATACATACAGTCATCGAAAAGTATTGGACTCCCCTAATATCTTCAGGTAGAATGCATTTTGGAGAAAATGTCCAATAGCAAAATTGTATGGTTTCAAGCGAGAAGTAAGATGATGACCTTGACTTTGATCTTGACCATGTCCTTTAAGGTTATTTAAAGGTCAACCTTATTTTTTTAAATGGAACTCTCTACATTTTATTGCATATTTTAATAGCTTATCTCGAGAGCTTTCCAAAATACTATAATAAAACATTTTTTCATTAAGTACTTTTTGAGTTATAAAGGTTTAAAATTAACAATTTGTTAAGTGGCGTGTGATTCCGTCCAGTTAAGGCAAGAGTAGCGTGTGGGTCCGGCCAGTTAAAACAAGAGTGGCGTGTGGGTCCGGTCAGTTAAGACAAGAGTGGCGTGTGGGTCCGGCCAGTTAAGACAAGAGTGGCGTGTGAATCCGGCCAGTTAAGGCAAATTTCATTCCGATTGGTCATTTTGAGCAAAATATTCAATTGTATGAAACAATTCACAACAAATGTTCAAATTGTTGCCCTTCAACAGCTTGGCAATGTTCCAATCTGTTATAAAGAACTGAAACCGCATTCCGGTACGTTTCCGGCGGTATTAGTTCTATCTCTCGAGTTATTCTCCCTCTTAAATCATCTAAATCTTAAGGCTTGGTGGCATAAACTTTACTTTTCAAGTAACCCCACAAAAAAAAGTCAAGTGGGGTCAAGTCCGGAGACCGAGATGGCCATTCAATATGACCCCTTTGCCCTATCCACCTGTCCTGAAAGTTCTCATTCAAACATTGACGGACAATGACACCATAATGAGGTGGAGCTCCATCCTGTTGGAAATAAATTTCATCCATATTTCCACCAGCTATGTCTCGAATAGCTGGATTAATTTGTTCGCGTTTTAAGCATGACTGTGTATACCTGTGCTGTCAAATTGCCTTCAATGAAGAAAGGGCCAACTGGTCTACCATTAAGAATACCAGCCCATACCAGCCGTTCACTTTTTGTGGATATTGGGTATGATTGTCTCTTTTCCGATGAGGATTAACGTCACTCCAGTACCTACAATTGTGTCTGTTTACATTTCCAGTCAGTTAAAATGTTGCCTTATCAGAGAAAACAATATTATTAAGTAATAGAGGATCGTCGACAATCATCCCCATCATAAAATCACAAAATTCGATGCGTCTATCAAAATCGTCTTCGGACAACTCTTGGCACAAATGGAGTTTGTATGGATGCCATTTATTCAATTTCAAAATTTTACTGACAGATGCATGACCGATTTCGTGTTCTTGTGCAACGCGATTGATGGAAATATAGGGATTTTCAACGAAAGACTGTAAAACATTTAATGCCTTATCTAATGCCATTATTTGTTGCTGTTTTACGTCTACCAGATCTTGAGCGGCTTTTTTTTTTTAACGATACCAATGTCCTCGAAACGTTGAATAGTACGGGTTACAGTACTTTTAGAGATTCTATTATTTTCATTTCGAAAATTTTCATTAAATAATCGCGTTACTGTTTTATACCCTCTTTGTTGATTTCCCCATCCTCGCATCATTAACAATGTTATTCGATCTTTTTCAGAAAGCTCCGCCATTCTTAATTACAGCAAAGAAGAAGTAATCAGGTAAGTAATAGGAAATTGATCTATATAATTAAGTAGAGAAAAATACTAATTATTAAGTGTTGGTCCAACTATTGATTTGTTTATTTCAATTAGCACTAGCAAAAAGCTCGTTGAGCAACTGAAAATTTAATAGATCAATTAAGAATAGTTACAAAAAATTTCTGGGCTATTGGAAACAAAATGAAGATGTTTGAGACAATCAATTGAAGCGCAATGGCTTCTTTTGTTACAGAAAAACTTTTTGGGGCTGTTTGTTTTCGTCCACGAGGTAACTGCTGCTTGCTAAGAAGACAGCACTGCATTAAAGATTAAAATCAGTGATCTGTATTGTTTGCTCAAGAGCTCGTACATTGGTGCCTCCGAGAGTGAGAGAATAAAGATCGGCCCCGCCAACGTTTTCGGGCAGATTCCCGCTAACGCCTTCGGACATCACGCATTCGAGCAACTTCTCGCGATCACCTTCGGGCAGTTTTCCGCCGTAGCCTACTAGCATTACCGCTTGAAGCCGTACAACTTTGCTATTGGACATTTTTCCAAAATGCATTCTTACTGAAAATATTAGGGGGATCCGACACTTGTTGATTAATATATTTTTTTTAAGCTAATTAATTGGTCTCATTATTCCGCGCACAAAAGTATTAAGTTTATGATTACTGAAAAGTAAATAATATTTTACAAAATATTTTACATTTTGTGTCAACAAATTGTTAACTTCAAACCTTTATAATTCAAAAAATACTTAATGAAAAAATGTTTTGTTATAGTGTTTTGGAAAGCTCTCGCGATATGCTATAAAAATATGCAATAAAATGTAGGGAGTTCTATTTAAACAAATAAGGTTGACCTTGAAATGACCTTAAAGGACATGGTCAAGATCAAAGTCAAGGTCATCATCTTACTCTTTGCTTGAAACCATACAACTTTGCTATTGGACATTTTCTCCAAAATGCATTCTAACTGAAGATATTAAGGGGGTCCGATACTTTTCGATGACCTTGTATATATATGTATATGATGTCACAAATTTTCGAGAAAAAAATATTGTACACGCGATCATTTGTGTACTACATTTTAGAAGTGATTATAATATTGTTTTGTATCATAATATCATAATCACTTCTAAAATGTATTAAACAAATGATCGCGTGTACAATATTTTGTTCTCGAACATTTGTGACATCATATACATATATATTGTTTATGTGTTCTAAATATTATGGCGTTTATATAAATACACATATATATACATTTATAATATTTTCATTGTTTATTTCTTTTATTCCGCAAACACAAAAATAAAACAAGTGTGAATGTTTATGTATATTTTAAATATTTTCCGCTGTAATACTATACAAAACGTGTTTGTATGTGATGTAAACAGAAGGAAGAAGTAGAAGTAGCAAACTTAAAAAAATCCAAAACTAGCAAGGCGCGAACACGCGACCCGCGAAGTATTAGCGTATTGCCTTGTCCACTGCGCCACGCCGCCACTTCGGTAAACTTCTATTTGGAACTCTACTTATGGTATGTGCTAAATTTCAAACCACGATTTCTTCTAAACGCTTGAGAGATGCGTCGTCTCCGAATAGCATTTGGTGCTTTCCCACACTGAGAGAAATATGCTTGGTATTTACGACTATAATTGCATAGTAAAATAATTATAGTTGGAATTCTTATTTTTTTCGTTAATATTGCTATAATATTAGTAAAACTAACCTTATATACATGGTTTTGGCAAGTATGTAAAAAGTTTGCTATAAATTATAATAATTTTAACTAGTAACATAGTCAAATGTCAAATAACAGATGGTAAATAAAATACACATTTTTAAGTAATAATTACAATCACAATTATAGTAAATATGACTATACTGTTGACATCAGCTTTACTATTTAT
>NW_018021720.1:0-36191 GCF_002006095.1 Pseudomyrmex gracilis
GGTAACAGATATGATGTGTATTTGGCGCGATTTTGGCGCCAACAAACGATCACCAAATCTGTTCTGGATTTGGTGCGTCACTTTGGCTTTGCTTTGCTAGTGGCAGACTTGTTATGATTTTGGTCTCATTTTGACATCTCACATGTTTGATAGATATGGTCGCCAAACCATATCCTAATGAGGACACAGATGGATATGGATTTGGTCTACTGATTTCGCCGGCGGTTGGCGACAAAACTGCGACATCTCGCAACCAAATTGTTTGCTGGGTATGTCGTTCATTTTGGCGAGGTATTCGGTTTTAAAAATTGCGACAGTGGTATTGCCTTTGTCCGCTCTGGTAAAAATGATTTCTGGATGGTTGTTAATAAAACTGTGTGTGGATTTTATTTTCTTCAATAAATCGCGTTCAATATTTGTTAGAGGTTCGTTGGCATTCATATGTGTATTTAGATAAGAAGTTATTTGGTTACGGATATTTGATTTACATGTTGCATTGAATTTACGAATGTTGCATTCTACGTCCTTAATAGTTTCGATCACAGATTTATTTTTGTTGTGTCTGACAGGTAGAAATTTGTGGTCTAATTGGAGAAATTCGGAAACATCTTTCGGTATTGTTAATCCTGTCATATTGATGAACCATTTATTATTTATACTTATAAATTATTTATACTAATAAATAATTATTTATACTAATCTACGGTGTTGTGTGGTTGGAATTTATTAGGCTTTATCTCGACTTTAATGATTTTGTCATTCTGTATGCGTTGTTCTTTTATATGAAATTTATTCGTATCTTTGTTGAGAAAATATTTAATGGATTTTATTTTATTTGACTTATAAATTTTTAATAAAGTAAGTTTTTTATTTAGAGAGTGTTTCTTGTGGATGTAAAATTTGTTCATACTTGTTTCTTGAATGAAGAATGAATTTGTAAAGTATGTTAATAGGTATCTCATTGTACATTGATATAGTTGTGAAATATAGGTATTTCTTTAAGAACGTTCTCCGAATTATTGATTTTCTTAAGATTTTCTTTAAATTTGCGGTATACATAGTTTATGATCTATTTATACGTAACCTGTTTGAATAATAGGGGTAGCAATGTTAAATTCCAAAATATGGAAGATTTATATTTCAATTTTTAACATGGATTTTCTATGTTGAGCCTTTGTGAAGTGAAGTTTTTTAAAATTACCGACGACAATTTTCTTAGGATTTAAAAAAAAAAACAAGTATGTGGTAGTGGAGAGTGTCCTAATTAAAATACGATTTTGAATAATATGGCAAGCAACCCGTTTTTCAAACTGTAGCTTTTTTTGTTTTTGCTGGATTTATGTGCGCTGTGT
Source organism: Pseudomyrmex gracilis (assembly GCF_002006095.1). Classification (NCBI taxonomy): domain Eukaryota; kingdom Metazoa; phylum Arthropoda; class Insecta; order Hymenoptera; family Formicidae; genus Pseudomyrmex; species Pseudomyrmex gracilis. Next base: position 1,353 of record NW_018021720.1, read on the forward strand.
ACTGCAGTTATTTTTGAACTTCTGCGCAGAGTAAGCGGGTCTTAGCAGTGCTGAAAAACTCAATTTAACTTTGTTACAGCAGTACAAACTTACTCATGAGAAGAGATAGTTTAGGTTGCTAACCACTGTATTTAGGTTGCTAACCACTGTAGTCGGAGAACGTCCTTAAGGACGTGCTCTTTCTATATTTGTCATTTAACTCAAGATGTAATATTTTGTAACTTATATCCGATGCTATTTTATTCAGTTTGTTGAAATTTTTAAAATGTATGAGATTCGGAAACTTTGAGGTGATAGTTTGGATGTGTTTAGGTGTTAAATTGAGTTTTAAACATCTACAGAGAAAATATATATGTAAACCGTTATTTAGAATTTGGTACTTAAGTGAGATCAATTTCTTCAATATTAATTTGGCTGAATTTCCAGAGTAGATTTCAATAAATTTGAAAAAAGAAGTTGGTTGTCTTCTTGTGAAGTGTTGTTGATTCATGTTGTTGCGCCTTGTCGTTGATTCATGTTGTTGCACCCCTTTTAAATTGTGTTATAATGGTAAGTTTAAGCAAGAAGATATTGTTACCGAACCAAGACAATCCTATGCCTACTTCCCGGTTTAGCGGGGGTCCTGGCCTTGCCCCTGCTAGGTTGTCATCATGCGAGGGGTTGACTGAGTCGTGCGAGGTGGACAGCCTCTAAATACTACTGCCGGATATTCGCAGAAAATCCTTGAAACTGCTTGTTCTAAGAAACCTGTTGGCGAATCGTAAGCTTTTTGCCTCAAGAAGTACTTCAAATGTAATAGAGGGACTGTCTGCTGTCCTTCCCAATGACGAGAATTGCCAAATAACGGGCATCTATTACAACTTTAATGCGGAAACGACTTAAATTCCTGTACAAACCAGCTGGCGAGCTCAAAAGAGCAAATCTTCAGAGATCATGCTAGCGTCAAAGCACTAAGCAATAGTGAACTTAAAAGTGACGAGCCGCAGAATAAGGGAAGTTAGGCTAACAAGGGAAGTTAGGCAACTCGGAAATTCAGAAAATTTTGAAACTTTGTGTGCATGTAGAGAAGTTTATCACAAAACTATTCTTTGTAACACAAAACTATTTTTTGTTCATGCCAAAAAACGGTTTGAGGGTGTGAAATCATTCCTTATATGTAGGGTGGCTTTTCACTTTTCTCAATTTATCTCGAAAAGGATTAGAGACATTAAAAGATAGTTTATAGAAAAACGTTCTCTATCTAAATAGACTAAATGTAATTATCAAAGTACACAAAAACTCTACAAAACATGACTCAAAAAACAACATTATTTATAAGATTTCTTGTATGAATTGTTGCGCATCTTACGTTGGACAAACCAAAAGGCAACTAAAAACACGATTAAAAGCACACAAAAATGACAATTATAAAACCTCCTCACAGCTGTCTGTAATTTCAAAACATAGACTTGATTTAAATCATATTTTTGATTGGGACAATACTCAAATTTTAGACTATGAACGTAATTTTTTTAAAAGACTAATTTCTGAGACTATATATATTAAGGAACAGACACTTGGTTTATACCTAATTAACGACACAAATTTACTTGACCATTCTCTTATTTTAACTTACTTGACTCAATAAAATCTTCCAAAATTTAAATTTGACGTAACTGTTTTACTTTGACTTTACTGTTGGTTGGTAAGAAATCTGTTATATAAGTTGTTGCTTTTACTCTCTGTTCATCGTTTGATCCTGACTTTGGATATGTAAGTTTCAAAACGTTTTAACTTTAACTTTTATATTGTGTGTGACTATTTACTCTACACGACCTTTTCAGGAAGTCAAACATTATACAACCTACCATGGACTTCTAATGTAAGATCTATCATCTTTTCTTTTCAATTTCCATCTTCTTTTGCGAACTTTTGTGATATGACGTGATTACTTATATTTATATTTATATTTATCTTTGTACACTGAAGAGGGCTCAAGTAAGGCCGAAACGTTTGTCATTTGTTAAATGTTAACTTTTATTTAATTTTATTTGCGTTTTATTTGCATTTTGTCTCTAAATAAATTTTAAGATCCATTAAAAGCTCGAAACAGACCTTGTTATATATTTTTCTATTTCTATACTTATTGTTAATATTGCGAGCAAATTTTATAATTTAATATATCTTATGTTCTTTATCTATTTAATTAATAGAATTTTTAAAAACTAATTTAAAAAAATTGTTTAACAAATGTATACAACAAAAGTTTTTTAACAATTCTATTAATGTAGGTAAATAGAAGTGTTCCTACCATGATATTTTTGTATAAAACATTTTTTGATGTCTTTAATAATTTTCGAGATACATCGAGAACATCCCAAAATCGTGTTATAAATAATAAGTGTTTCACTCTTTAAAATCGGTTTTAGGTCGCTACTGAAAATTTCTACATTCATGTAGTTATCTATACATGTATACAAAGTTCTATCGTAAGAACATCTCTATGTAATCGCACATTAATACAATTTTGAAATAAGTTGTTTCTAACCTTTAATTTTAGCATAAGGAACTATCTTGCGTTATATACTACGACAAAGATAGGACTTTTTTAAATATAGATGCTTTTATTTTTTGAATATTTCTACGTTGCAGTGCAACGTGACTTGAGAGATCATTGAGCATATTTATATTGCAGCTTTTATAGTGCATATTGTATATGTAATGTATTACGCACGTATCACTTACTTACGTAAGCACAGTGCGGAGTAGTCATGTACGTTATATGTGAGAATAGTTTGCAATAAGTTTCCATAATCAAAAGACTTTGACAAAAGGAAAATTTAAATAATTGTAACGCACGAATTGAATGCCACATCTGAATTTTACTTTCTTTGCCTTATTGACTAACACATAAAATTTCAGTATAACATCTCAAAAATTTATTACAAGTACATGCAAATTGAATAAAACATTTCATAGAATAGTAAAATAACATTTACGTTTCGTGTGTCGCCTAAATCCTAAACTCTTAAGCAAAATAAAAATTATGGATTGTAATTGGTACAATAATGATATTCTTCATAGAAATGTTGAAAACAGAAATACTTGCCACATCATGCACAGCGTATAAAAACGGCCATCCCACAAATACTACATTTAGGTATATGCTTTTCATCTCTAAAGTACCAGAAATCTACAGGATTTTGAAATTCGCCGGGATGCATTTCTAGATATCCGCTTTCAAACCAAGCATAGCGGAAAAGATTTTTAAATCTGAGCGAAGAAAGTTGATTAGGGGTTAGTGAATGCAATTTAATTATTTCGTTACGCGAGTGCAAAGTGACATTTCTTTCTTGAAGAATTACATTATCCGAAAATGTTCGCACAAAATTTTTCTAGACCCGGAATCTAAACACATTAAAGGTTGAATGAAAACCGTCGTCTTTTTTGGAATAGTTAAAAATTTTACTTCCCTGTCTTGTGGAATCAACTGTTCTAACTGGTTCGGGCAATGTCCTGTCCACGAGTCGAGTAGTAGAATGCTTTTACGACCAATAGATACACTTCGCTAAACCAAGTTTTGAAATGTTTAGACGTGAGTTTTCCTGATTTTGAAGCTTGGATGTAAATGTTAACTGGACGGAACAAAGTTTCTTGCATTCTTAGACCAAATGTTCCCGTAGACTTCTTCAAAACTAAACAAAATATACAGTGGTGAAAGAAGACGTCCACTTGCCGAAATAATAGGCATTATAGTGTAGCTATGTGTCGTAGAAGATACCGATTGAATTATCGCTTTGACTGTTTTCACTCCTGATTTTGCTAATGTTCGTCCAGAATGTATTTCAAGGTTAAAGTCACTCGTCTGCAGTATAAATTTCTTCAACTCTGATAGATGGAATATTAAACTTTACGTCAGAAACAAATGATTCAGCAATATTTTGTAGGTTATCAGTATCTTGAAGCGTAGATCGCGTCCTGAATGTTGTTATCTTGCGAGAAACAATTCCATGTACTTTCTTGAATTTCCAAATCCACCATTTACTTGCCTTAAATTGGGATAGGTCTATTTGATCTTTTGCCTCCAAGGTTTATAATCGTAAATTAATATCGTGAACAATGGATCTTCTATCACAAGATTCTTCAAACTTTTGCAGTATATTCCGTAATTAATGTCAATTTATCTGCATTTGTTCCTCCTTTCTCTACACTCGCTTCCCACCTATATAGCTGTTGTAAGGATTTAACCTTGCGAAACTTTTTCTGTACAGTAGAAAAAGATCGACGTGTCTTTTTTCCACTTTTCCAATATTCCACAGCTTTTCTCTTATAACTAAAGTCAATTTTTCCACCTTCATCATTAACAATGCATTCTTCAGGTTCAAAACTGTCTTCTTCTTCTTCTGCAGGCGTAATGTATTCTACAACTTGTGCTCCATGTGATTCTGATGGATCAGCAAATTCAAGCACGTAATCATGTTCAAATAATGATTATACATTTTGAAAATTTTGTTGAATGTTTTGAATTTCATTATGCACTTCAATTTCAAAAGGCGTTACAGGTGTTTGTGTTTGCAATTTGAAATGTGGTCGCTAACATGTTTATTACGTTTGCAACATTAATCGATGTCATTTTAAAGAGAAGTGTATGAAGCAATGATCACGAAACTGTTTTAAATAGAATAGTGATCTCTTGTAGTTGTAAGTGACACTAGGAATAAAATGTTTCTTCGGGCATATTTATAGTACTCAGAAGACGCGATTATATAAACTTATTTACCAAATAGAAGATCAAAGACTATCAGTTGCTCCATTTTAATTTTTTTGCAATAGTAATTCAATCTTTGCTCGAAAAAAATATTATCTTTATCTTATTATCGTGTGGTTTGTAAAATAGTCTACTAAAATGACACTTCAAGAGTAATTTCCTCGGACATACTTATATTAATCAAAAGACACGATTATATAAACTTATTTACCAAATAGATAGTCAAAGACTAATAGTTGCACCATTCACTTTTTTATGATAGTAGTTCAATCTTTGCTCGAAAACACTATTCTTATCTTATTTGTTATGTGGTTTGTAAAATAATTTAATAAAATTACACTTCAATTAATGTATGTTGCTGATTAGTTTTAATAAGTTTTACTTTTAATGGAGTTGTAAGTATATATTGTGTCTTGTTTAAAGACAGTATGTGCTCTTGCTTAAATAATTGAAAGTTTTCCGAAATGTTTTTACAAACGACATAACAAATAAGATAAGGATAGTGTTTTTGAGCAAAGATTGAACTACTATCGCAAAAAATTGAAATGGTGCAACTGATAATCTTTGACCATCTCTTTAGTAAATAAGTTTATATAATCCAGAGATGCCAGTTTCTGTGCTTTGATAGCATGCGGTAGCATTGGAGGGGATGCGTACTGAGCTACGTACGAGTTGCACCGGTACATTTTTTTTTCCACACAAATTACTTTGACGACAATAATAGTTATCTCTTGTAGTTGTAAATGACACTGGGAATAAAGTGTTTTCTCGGGCATATTTTATCAAAAGACGCGATTATATCAGAGATGCCAGATTCTGTACTTTGATAGCATGCCGTAGCATTGGAGGGGATGCGCACACAGTGTACCGTACACGGCATACGACTCCGATTCCCTGTATGGCTTGTGTCATGTGACCAGTGCCTCACTGTTCGGCAGGTGACAAGTGCGTTGGTGAGCCGATTTTATCCAATTTGTCGGGTCATCACTCGACGGCTCATCCGGACCACAGAGGCGCACCCTGGGCACTTGCGAAATCAGATCGGAGTCCCCATCCTTCTGGCTTACCACGTGCATACAATGGTGTACAGAAATGGCGGTGATAACCGTTGTTCATTTTGTAGTGTGTGTAATGTGACTACCTTGACTTACGGGCAATGATTTGTCCGCACGTTTGCAGTGTGAAGTATGAATCGATCGATTTGATGTCCCACGTGCTGGGCAGCCTGCATGGCATTTATGCATGTTTATGCCGATTGTCCCTACTGTGCGGGCAATATTCGCAGATCCCCAGCTTGTTAAACGAGTTGGATTTTGCATCTACCGGAGAGTTTATTTTAAATTTTTATGAAATGTTTTATTCAATTTGCATGTACTTGTAATAACTTTTTGAGATGTTATACTGAAATTTTATGTGTTAGTCAATAAGGCATAGAAAGTAAAATTCAGATATGGCATTCAATTCGTGCGTTACAATTATTTAAATTTTCCTTTTGTCAAAGTCTTTTGATTATGGAAACTTATTGCAAACTATTCTCACGTATAACGTACATGACTACTCCGCACTGTGCTTACGTAAGTGAGTGATACGTGCGTAATACATTACATATACAATATGCACTATAAAAGCTGCAATATAAATATGCTCAATGATCTCTCAAGTCACGTTGCACTGCAACGTAGAAATATTCAAAAAATAAAAGCATCTATATTTAAAAAAGTCCTATCTTTGTCGTAGTATATAACGCAAGATAGTTCCTTATGCTAAAATTAAAGGTTAGAAACAACTTACTTCAAAATTGTATTAATGTGCAATTACATAAAGATGTTCTTACGATAAAACTTTGTACACATGTATAGATAAGTACATAAATGTAGAAATTTTCAATAACGGCCTAAAACCGATTCAAAAAAATGAACCACTTATCATGTGTAACACGGTTTTGCGTTGTTCTCGATGTATCTCAAAAATTGTTAAAGACATCCAAAACTGTTTTATACAATAGTTTTTTAATAAGAGCACTTCTATTTACCTACATTAATAGAATTGTTTAAAAAAATTTTTTGTATACATTTGATGAACAATTTTTTTAAAACCTTAGGTTTTAAAAATTCTATTAATATAAATAGATAGAGAACGTTTTTCTATAAAATTTTTCTAGAAACTATTTTTTAATATCTCTAATCATTTTCGAGAGAAATTGAGAAAAATGAAAACCCGCTCTACATATGAGGGATGATTTCACACCCTCAAACCGTTTTTTGGCACAAACAAAAAATAGTTTTGTATTACGGATGAACTACTTTACATGCACACAAAGGTTCAGAATTTTTCGAATGTTCGGGTTGCCTAATCTTCCTTGTAAGAGGAGTAGAAACACGGCCGTTGTCAAGTGCCACCCCGTTTCCCGAGCCCTGATCCGGAAGACGATGATTCTTTCAACTCATAGAATCCTTCTAATAATACCACGATAAGCCTAATCTCTGCGATAAGGTCGGAAATGCAGCTGCTTCTAAAGAAACAGAGCGTGTGCGGACGCCTGAAAGGGATATATTGACGTCCCGGAAGGACTTCAAGAACATCACTTATCGGATTCCACGGCGGGCTGATGTTGTTGCCAAACATGCATCAGAGAGTGGGGATATCGCAATGTACACAGCGCGTTAATGAATCGCGGAGTAAGCGCGGGGATCGGAGGGCAAGCAGGGCGGTTGCTCGTAGAGCCAACGGGCGTCGTCCGAACTGACTAGTAGTCCACAACTACGTCGTGTCGATAATGTACCTATTCTTTCTTTCTATTTTCTTCTCAAAACGTAATCCTATTGGCCATTTACTGAATATCTAACGTTGACAAATACCATGTGTATATGTATATGTGTATTACATGAAACTATTATGTCTTTGGTATAGAGAAGGAACGCATATTGTAAAAATCTTGTTAAAAAAATTGCATATATTTACTATTATATGTAGCTACTAAACAAATATAATTCTAATCTAAAACGTTTAAAAATTTACATGTGAACATATATATATGTATACATATATATAATAGAACATTTCAGCATAACATCCTGCAAAGCGGCTCATATGATCTTATTCTTATTCATTCCTTAGTTATTACTTCAAGAGAGCCTTAAGATTTTTTATTAATTGTTGATTCACGCTGATCAAAAATGCGTCATTAGTTTATCAATGTCCATCTTTGACATATGTACGGGTGTTGCAAAAAATGTCTCCAAGTGTTTCGGTAGCCTAACAGAGAAGGCGACGGCCCGGAAAGCCGGAGATTCCAGGTTCGACTCCTGGCTGAGGAGTATTTTTTCGCAATATTTTAAAATTAGTTCGGGGCGTATTCGGGGTCTTTCATACATGAAATGCAAGTATAGCATACTGTATGATTTTAAGAATTGAAATTTCAAGTAAAAAACACGTGTAAAAATTTACATGTGAACATATATATATGTATACATATGTATAAAAGAACATTTCAGCATAACATCCTGCACAGCGGCTCATATAATCTTATTCATATTCATTCCTTAAATATAATTCTATTGTATTATTATTCTATTCTATTATACTTATATATTATTGTGCATACGATTATATATATGTAAAAATAGAAACACATTAAAAAATGAATAGGGCAAACCGTGCATAAACAAGAAGAAAAAGATTATAACAAATAGATCCGGTAAAACCTTTGTGATATATAATTATATATATTCATATACAAATTAAAATTATTATATCCTATTAGTAGTGATATAAAGAGAGTTCTAACACAGGAGGTACGAAAAGGGCGCGGGGTATGACGTCACAAAAAGAGGGGTAACGTCACAATGACGTCACGGAGGGGTATAACGTCACAGGGGGAGAGGTGACGTCACGGGAGGGTAACGTCACCATTACGTCACGTGCAATGGCATCACAAGTATGACGTCACTTCCCTCCCCGAGAAAATTACGTCACAATTACGTCATATGAGGTATGATATCGCACGGCGCTACAAGAAATGACGTCACAGGAAATGGCGTCACAATTACGTCACATGAGGTGTGACGTCACAGGAAATTACGTCACAATTACGTTGCATGAGGTATGGCGAACGCGACGCTACGCAAAATGACGCGACAATATGGTTCTGCGAAAAATGACTTTGCGCGGCACATTGGCGTTGTGGAAAACAATGATGTCACGCGACGGCGGCGGACTCCGACGGTTATATGGCAACATTATGATGATGTGACACCATGGTGACATATAAACCTTATAAATAAAAAACTTAATGGTTTTGTTCTTCCTTTTTTTTACGTGGTCTCTACATATATACATTTTTATACATATATGATACTACGATAAATGTCGTGAGATTGCTGAATCACTTTTTTTTTGTAAGGTCTCTATACATATATCGTACTATATGTGCGATTGCTGAATCGCATTTTTTTGTGTTGATAAGAAATTCGTAATATTATACGCAGTGTGCGCACAATCACACAGGTTGTAAAGTAAAAACAACATGTATGCAATTGTTTGTCTATAATGTATTCAGAACACAATGTGTACATGTTATTTACATGCATTATTTACAATATCTTTTAAAGCACATGCCAACAATTCGAAATCTATAATTGCGCTACTATCATACACTCCGCTTTGTCTTATCGCTGTTGCAGCGCTGCTTATATCAGTCACAGTTTGTTCTCAGAGAACGCGAACAAACTGCGCAAACTTTGTATTTACTATGGGGGTATGTTCTGCCAACCAATAATACATGTCTCCAATACATGAATTCAAAGTTTACAAGAAGTTTACGGTTGGTGGTTTCATGTACAAGGTTTTATAATTTAATGTAAAGTTTATAACTCGTGAGCCGCGAAAAATAACAACATTTAACGTTAAATCGCGAAGCCACACAGTAGTAGATGCAACGGTCGATTGTAGCAGGTGGTGAATATCTGTCTGCTTTTGAATGATTGTTTGCCATGTAAAAAATAGTAAAAGCCGTAAATTTCCAAGATTGTCTCCAATAACTATCTCCACACAGGATATTGGACCGACACTCTCTTATTCCAATTTCTATATATTTATATTCTGTTGATGTTAGCGCGTACCGTCTTCCTAAAATGCGGGTCGCCCGATGTGGTAAAGATGCAGTTGGCATACTGTAAAACATATTAACATGAGTGAATAACATGACAACCGTATATTACAACACATATATAAAAACTAAGTAAATGCGATAGTCTTACCTATTGCATGCAATTCCCATCTTGCTGTTGAACTTCTTGCTGGTCGCTACGATATACATTGTATCTTCTTAAAACTACTGTTAAAAAACGAATAATGCAATGTCGCGTATGAGTCCTCTTAAATACTATTTAACTTCACCACTTTTGTATAAAAAAATTGATGATGGCATCACAAGTGTAACTTATACCCGAGTTGTTTTGCAAGAGTTTTTTTATATTTGATAAAACATGCTGATGACATCAAAGCATGTGTATTAGAAACAACTGATAACTCATAAATTCCGCATACATGCAGTTTTTATTCGGTATCAGATTTTGGGTACTGATTACATATTGAAGTAACATAATCCTAAAAGGTTACAAAACACTGCTGAAAGCATCAAATATAGCTACTTGTGTATTAAAAAAGAATTAATGACTCGTTCCACAAAAATGCATACTGGCTCGATTACATATTCAAAGTTATGATTTTTGCACATTTCTTTCGATATCAAATGTCATTTTTATTAAACATAATTCTCAATGCTCATTAGTTTTATATGTAGCATCAGAAAAAATACACTATAAAAAGCGAAAGCGTCGCAAACGCTGAATATTTTGACAGAAAACAGATCGAGCAATTAATCGGTGTGTTATAAACGTGTGAAAACATGGAAAATACACTTGTGTAGTTAGAGCGTGATGTATTAGAACAATCAACTCGTTTGAACTCGCGAGAAGAATTTATTACGTGGGAGCAGTAATATGAAGAATGTCTCGAATTGTTGGAAAAACACAGTCGGAACAAACGTTCACGACTATCTGTAGAAGTGATACAATCGCTAGTTGCTAAAATTGCGCGACTCGAAGGATTAAAACACTCACTGCGTCGACAGTTTGTGTACATTGGTGCTGGCCATGGACTTACGTGGCGAAAGATAGACACTGCTTTTGAAAGTAGAATAATAACAGCTGCTAGCATCAACAAAAATCATGTTGAACTTTGCCATTTTCTCCCCCTCCCCCCCGGCTGAGTTTCCACCTTGTAGTAGCTCCGAGGCGGGAGCTCGGGCTCGCGGAGCGCATGTGGTCTGGCCACCTCGCAGTAACTACACGAAATGTTTATTTTGTTCACAGCGTGTGCTGTTGGCGGCGCGGGCGGGCATTGATCGTCAGCCTCTGAATGGATGCTGGCGGATCTGTCCGGTCGTGTTGCTACAATGGAAGTGTAATCTGTCGGGACAAGTATTGGCCACAGAAAGTGAGCATCTGGGGTTCTTGGGGGTTTTGAGCTCTCGCGCCGGAGCGGGTAGTGAGGCTTAAGGTTACCGACAGTGGTCACCCGCTCAGGAGTGAGCTCGTCGGTGACCAACTAAGAGGAACCAAGCTAAGGTGTGAGCAATCGTGCCGAGAGCTGCGTGGCGCAAGAAGAGTTGCGACGCAAACGGTGCCTCCTGGATACCGAACAAAGTCCAAGAGTACGGAGCCAACCCCTAGGCAATCGCGGATCTGACTGGGTGAGACCGCGCGACTGCGATACTCGTAAAAACCATATGGAAACTAATAAAAATAAATTTACCTTCAAATCAGTTCCCAAGAGCAAAGCCTCATCTGGACGTTAGCGCCCAGAGAAATCTTACAATGCGGAAGCGAGCTTTGAAGCCTCAATTAACTGCATAAAACGTAGTGGGGTTGCTAAACGCCGCTATAATAGGAAACAGATGCAGGCGGAGAGAGTATGGCCAGTGAAGCCCTCTTACCCCGCCAACATCTTGTTCAAACATTGGGGCTGGGAACGGAAGGGCTTCGGGTGGCGCGGCTAAGCGCTCCAAGCCAGAGCACACCACCCCCATTTCTTCAGTGAATCGCCAGAGCAAAAGACCCAAAAGTGAGGGGTCGCCACAAGCGACCGTAGGGCTAGTCAGGATGGCCCTTGTACTTGAGGGCTATCCTGAAGAAAATTGGAGTCAATGAGGTGATCGAGATCAGGAAACTGATCAGGTCTCTCATCTTTGGCATGTCCGAGAATGACAAAGCCCCTACCTTTACCGGCTCTTGGGAAAAAGACGACGGCGCACTCATAGTTGTGTGCGCCAATATAGAATTGGCGGAGTGACTCAGGGTCTACTCCCTCGTTCTAAAGATAACGGGGACTCCTCTGCGTAAGCTGCCGGTCGGTGAGCTACCAAAGCGACACCGGGTGGTACATGTGGAGGAGCCCGAAATAGGGGTTAAGGAGATTCTAAAGCTCCTTAACCACCAAAATACAGGGCTGCCGACCGACAAATGCGCCGTCACCAGGAAGAGTTATAGTGCGGATGCTTCAAGCGCCCACTTCTTCTGTCTGGTGGGCGACTCGTCGCTGAAAGCCCTGAGGCTCTGTGGCTTCAGACCCTTCTGTGGTTCCGGTCGCACCACTGTCAAGATGCTGACGGGCCGGGAACGCGGAGAGTGTATGGAAGTGTCGGAGAGTGTCGAGACTGTCTAATAATGACTCCTCTCGGCATTTATATAACAAAAATTAACCTGCATCATAGCAAAAGCGCTTCGGCAATTTTAGCCAGGAGCATGGCTATGATGCAAACAAGTATTTTACTAATCCAAGAGCCTTGAATTGTAAACAGTGCAATTAGAGGACTGAGTGGATGTGGTAATCTATACAAAACACAATCGGAAAAAAGAGTAAGATCCTGCATTTTGGTTAAAAAACTAAATGCCATCTTTCTGCTACAGCTCAGCAGTAAAGACCTCACAGTCATTAGGGTGAGAGTACAACTAGCCGAGGAAGAAGACATGGTGGTACTGATAGGGTCAGCTTACATGTCCTTCGACTCCAAGGATCTACCACCGCAAGAAGAGATAAAAACCTTGGTGGCCTATGCGGAGGACAAGGGACTTAAACTCCTGCTGGGTTGGGATACAAACTCCCAACATGTCGGATGGGGGAGCACCGATATCAACTCGCGGGGAGAGAGTCTCCATGGCTTTCTAACGGGCACAGGACTCACCACCCTAAATAGAGGAATTGAGCCGACCTTCCAGGACTCAAGAAGACGGGAGGTTATTCACACTACGGTGAGTACGGAACGGGTGGAAGATATGGTGCAAGACTGAAAAGTCTCTAATAAACCTTTGGGATCCGACCAAAGACAAATACGCCTAACTCTTCAACACTCGCCGCCGATAAGCTGGGCTCGCAATCCCAAGAAGACTAATTAGGACGGCTTCAGGGCTTATCCTAAGGCCCGGCTTGCTGAAACCTCAACTAGTTACAGATTTAAAAATATTTAGAAGACGCGGCAGACTACTTAAAGAACGCCATTGTAGATGCCTACAAATCAAACTGCTTGTTGAGACCAAGAAAGCCGGTGACCAAGATATATTAGTGGAATGATGAGCTTGAGAAGTTCAGGTCAAAAACAAGAAGGAGATCCAATGAAGCAAAAAGAACCAGCCTTGCGGCTCACTGGAAAGCTTTTAGAGGCTTCCAACGAGAATATAGCAAGGCAATTACAAAGGCAAAACGCAAAAGCTGAAGACACTTTTGCAAAAGTATTGAGGGTGTCCCGGAGACATCCAAACTTTGCAGAATCTTCAGCTTAGACCATCATCTTCAGTTGGGCTGTCTTAAACTCCCAACGGAAAATATTTCTGAGGAAGCATCGGAACACACTAAAACATCTGATAGATGTCCACTTCCCAGGATTTGATAATAACAAATAATCTAGTCGGCCGAAGCCCAGGGAGTATAAGCTTAGGGAGTGCCAGTTAGCTGCAAAGGTTGTCTCTCCGATGGGAGTTGAATGGGATGTTAGGATCTTCAACTCTTATAAATCACCAGAACCAGATGGAATCTACCCGATTCTTCTTCAAGAAAGTCTCGGGGTTTTAGTTGGTTTACTAACAAAAATTGTTAGGGCAAGTATTGCCCTAAGACATGTTCTCCAGGCATGGAGTAAAACGAGAGTCGTTTTCATACCCAAGCTTAGTAGAAATGGCTACATATTAGCCAAAAACTTTAGGCCTATTAGTCTCACCTTCTTTGTTCTCAAAACGTTGGAAAGGTTGATTGATGGGTTCCTGAAAAACGGCCCTTTGCTTACATCCACTAGTCTCTTTTCAATATGCCTACAAGGAGGTCAGATATACTGATACTGCCCTGACTCGTGGGCAGAGTTGACGCACAGCTAGAAGCAAAAGGATATGCGTTGGAGGTCTTCCTGGACATCAAGGGAGCTTTCAATAGCACCTCGTATAATGTGATCGGGAGAGTGATGACCAGGCACGGAATTCCAGCTGAGTCACCAGACTGGACACAAAGCATACTTACAGGAAGAACCCTGACTGCTAGTCATGGGAACTCGGTAGTGCATGGTTTCCTCGTCAAAGGTTGTTCGCAGGGAGGAGTACTATATTCCTTACTGTGGTGCCTAGTGATAGATGAACTTTTTGAGAAGTTGCGGAAGACAAGCTTCTCCGTCTATAGTTACGCTGATGGTGTGGCCATAGTGGTGGAGGACAACTTTCTTGCGACACTCAAAGATATAATGGAAAAAACACTTATGCTTATGCAAAACTGGTGTCAATCAAAAGGATTTAGGTCTACTCTATTAAAGACCAAGGCCATGATTTTCAATCTTTATAAAGTAACTCGAAATTTTCAAATTCGATTTTCTCGCGAATGCTTGAGTAGTGCGTCTTATTACTTTACCCTGCAATACTCCACATAATCATCTATCGATCCTATAAATTTCGTCCAAATCGAATGTTCCATTGTCGTAGTCTCTCCTTGTAAGTGGACAAGGCGTTTTCTTTAAATTTGTCTACTAGAGCTGAATGGAATAATAAAAACATACAGATCCAACCGAACGTAGATGCGTGTTTCATCGATGAATCTGGAGCAAACGACCGCTTTGGAGCAGGTATATACTGTCTACGAAACAATCACAGTGAGTTTTTCTCCCTTGGTAAGTTAGCCACGGTCTTCCAAGCGAAGGTCTTGGCTACCTTGGAATATGCAAAACTCCTGCTCTCAAAAGAGACGATGAGCAGAAGAATCCATATCTATACAGACAGTAAAGCCGCTATAGGAGCTCTTGCTCAGACCACCCCTGAATCGTCAGTGGTTCGGGACTGTATGTAAACTCTGAACAGACTAAGAGATCATAACAAGATCATACTAGTCTGGGTACCCGGCCACCAAGGTATTCATGGTAATGAAATAGCGTACGGCTTGGTGAAGCTGGGCACCTTAGAGAAACCAAGTAGCCAAAAAGTCAGTGTCCCTTTCACCGTAGAGAAAAATTGCATCACAGAATGGCTGAAGCAAGAGCATCAGAACTTCTAGGAAAAACTGAAGAGCTGTCGCTAGACCAAACTTCCGATGAATCAGCTATCGTCAAGCAGGGCTAAGGAACTGTTGACTATGGATAAAAACAGATTAAGATTAAGTATCGGTCTTCTCACTGGACATTGAGCCTTCAACGCACATTTGTACAATATAAGATTGACCGAGGAGAAAAACTGCAGGTTATGCGACGAGGAAAAAGAGGACGACGTACACATATTATGTCGCTGTTCATCCTTAGTGCTTAAAAGGTTCAGATCCCTTAGCTGCATGTATGTGGAGCTTAGGGACCTGGAGAATGTCAAAATCGACATCTGTGTAGACTGGCAGAAAATGCCGAGCTGAAGCAGATAGGCCGATAAGTAACTAGCGGGAGTCACAGAAGATCTTAAAAATCTAGGTGACATAAAGGGACTTTAATAGCTCACCCGTCCTTATCTTATCTTATCTTGCCATTTTTTCGAGCACGCAAAAAGTTCAGTGTTGGAAAATGTACAAAACGCCAGTGAGAAACAAGGTAATCTTAAAATCAATACAGTGTTCAATGGTGAATTTATATCGGGAGATAAACGAGCCAATAAAAGTGTAACAACGAGAAATTCTGAACTCTTTTGTACAATCAATTTAGACAGGTAGTATGAGCAATACGTCATCAAACTTACGTTAGCGTCTTTGGATAAATTCCAGGAACGCGATAGCGGATGGGTTTTGTCACGTATATTCAATTTAATCGTAAACGTGAACAAGTACAATCCACTGCGCGTGGGATGTCACAAAAATGTGCCACTAGAAGTTAAATTTAAGATAGCGGTGATTAACGTGCTATCCAAAGACAATACATGTTTTGCATAGTCAGTAACTGGTGCTCTTTACCGGGTCGACAGACACGTAGAACGCACATCGTCGTATCCGCACTATACGACAGTGTTGAATCTACAGGACATTGAATTTTTAATGACTGTAAACCAAATATCAAAATTTGAACGACTCAACAACATTTCCGTCAACGTGTACATGAACCTGAGGAAGAAGAAAAAGAACGATCCAAACAAACTTGTCATCCTCCCAATACATCTCACAGAGCAAAAGAGACAGGAGCACGTAAATTTGCTATACGTATTGGATGTGCAAAACGTTAACTTAGATCACTTTGTGTGTATAAAGAATTTGTCTCGACTCGTGAGCGCACAACTGAGTAAACATAATAAAAGGAAATATATTTGTGATAGGTATTGCTTGTCATATATAAGTATAGAATATAAAAGTATATAAGAGTATAGAATGTCACAATATAATAATGTATTAATGTATATTTGCAGATGTTTACATTACTTCCATTCGATAGACAAGTTAAATGTCCACACCGTAGACTGCGGAAAACTGAACAACTGTGCGATCCGGTTACCGACAAAAAACAACAAGTGGCTTAAATTTAGCAATTACAGCAGGAAAGAGCGTCTTCCGTTTGTAGTGTATGCCGATCTTGAGAGCATATTGTACAAATCTAACGTAAAGACGCAGCAACAAACGTCCTTGCGTATCAACATCATTAAGCGTTCAATATGGGATACTACGTACACTGCTCCTACAATGACTCTTTCTCTGGTTATCGGTATCATCGCGGTGAAGATTGTATCATGTGGTTCGTCGAAGAACTCAAGGAATTGGCTCATCGGGTAAAAACTATTCTATCTACTAATGTGCCCATAGAAGTGTTACCAGACGAATAAAGATCGCTTATCGTAATGCGAGTCATTGTCACGTGCGAAAAACCATTCGTAATGGATGATATACGAGTTCGCGATCAATATCATCTGACAGGTAGAGGTCCAGCGCACTCTAACTGCAACTTAAACTATAAAGATTTACATTGTATCCCAGTCATTTTCCATAACTGGTTACGATGCACACTTTATTATTATAGAGGTTGCGACTGCGTTTGAACGAAAAGTTTCTGTTCTGCCTATAAACAAGGAACGTTACATAGCTTTTTCCAAAACCGTCACACAATCGGAAAAAAGCAATCCAAAGAGTTACAATATAAAGTTGCGATTTATCGATTCATACAAATTTCTCAGTGTTAGTCTCAGCGATAAAGTAGCATCGTTTCTTAATAAAGACAAATTAAAAATACTACAAGCAGAATTCAGAAATCTATCCGTCGAAAACTTTGAATTATTAACGCGAAAAGATGCTTTTCCATACGAATACGTAGACTGTGTCGACAAGTTGCAAGAGCAGCGTTTGAGTCATTCTACAGTTCCTTGACCGGTGAAACAATATCTGAGAGCGAATATGCACATGTGGTAAACATCTGGCAACGATTCTCTACTTATACATTAAGTGAATACAGCAATTTATACTTAAAGAATGATGGTTTATCATTGGTTGTAATAGTTGAAAAGTATTGCGAAAATATTCGAAAAGTTAT
This sequence comes from Pseudomyrmex gracilis, assembly GCF_002006095.1. NCBI lineage: Eukaryota > Metazoa > Arthropoda > Insecta > Hymenoptera > Formicidae > Pseudomyrmex > Pseudomyrmex gracilis. The sequence goes on from NW_018021720.1 coordinate 19,115, forward strand.
GGATTATATTCCGCGCATTATTATACTTTATCTGGTTATACAGAAGATGCTATGCTGAAACACACGGACATAACGGTCGATCTGCTCACAGATGTTGATATGGTTATGTTTATTGAACGCGGTATTTACGGTGATCTTAGTCATTGCAGCACAAGATATGCGCACGCTAATAATAAGTACATGTACACGTATGGTTCATCAAAACCAACATCGTATGTCATGTACTTTGATATAAATAATTTGTACGGCTGGGCAATGTGTCAGCTACTACCGCATTTTAATGGATAGACAACGTCTGGAGTGTCGACGTGATGCCTGTGTCATCAACCTCAGATATCGGTGACATCCTTGAAGTCGACCTCGAGTATCTTCGCAAACTACATGACGCGCACGCTGACCTACCGTTCTGCCCGACGCGCGATAAGCCTGGCAAGCGACAGGAGAATCTGCTCGCAATACTACATAACAAAACGGTTACATCATTCACTATCGCGCCCTGCAACAATGTGTGCGACATGATCTTTGTATTGCAAAGATCTACCGCGTACTACAATTTGCACAATCTCCGTGGCTCCGCAGTTACATCGAATTAAATGCGCAATTTCAAACGCCCGCTACCAACAACTTTGAAAAAAATTTATACAATTTGATGAATAATGCGACTGTTAGTAAAATTATGGAAAATGTTTGTAACATGTAGATATTAAAGTATTAACACAGTGGGATGGAAGATACGATGCGGAAGCACTGATCTCTCAGCCAAATTTTCATAATCGAAGCGTTTTTCCGAAAATTTTATTGCAATTGAATTGCGCAAACTTGAAGTAAAATTTTAATAAACCGATCTACGTAGGCATGTGTATTTTAGACATATCCAAGACGTGTTTGTATGAATTTCACCACGATTATATGACACCTTTGTATTGAGATAAATGCAAAATTATGTACACTGATACAGACAATCTTACTTATTTCACTGAATGCGAGAACGTGTACGATATCATGAGACGTGACATCGCGCGATTTGACACAAGTAATTATCCAGTTGATAATGTGTACGGTATGCCACGCGTCAACAAAAAAATTCCAGGATTGATGAAAGATGAAAATAATGGAATGATAATGACTGAATTCGTCGGACTTAGAGCAAAAATGTACGGATTAAAAGTGGACGAAAAGAAAGACACAAAAAAGGTCAAAAGTGTAAAGAGTAGCGTCGTAGCAAGAACATTAACGTTCGACGGTTACAAGCAGTGTTTGAATGATAAAATCAAAAAAGTGCGCCGACAATCGTGTATACGATCAAAGTTGCACGAAGTATACACTGTGTCTGAAACAAAACTGGCTTTAAGTCCGTATACATACAATAAACGCTTTATCGTACTTGATTCTACAGATACATTACCATAGGGACATTTTTAAATACCATAGAAAAAAAGAAAAATGTACATATGTGTTATGTGTATGTGTTATGTGTATATTATAACTGATTGTACATATACTGTAAATTATGTATATAACGTATGTTTACAATACATTCGTTTTATTTATCCACGACTTGTCTAATCCTAACCACTTCATATGAACCGTGTCACCTTTCTTACGCAATACTTTTTCTACGAGATACACGTTTGGATTTGCAACGCGATGCAGTTCATGTTCATAGAATCCTCCAGCAATTGATTGTCCGCGTGAATCCTCATGCAAATACGTCACGGGGTAGTTTGTATTTTACTGATTTTTAATATTTCGGTTGTCCAATTTGGTGTATATCCTTTGTCGACTATTGTTTTAAATTTGCTCACGCGTACCGGATCACCTACTTTGAATCGCGCTGGTCCTGCGATCTTGACGTTGATGTACATCGTGGTTAAGAGCTTATTGGCGATAGCGGAGGTAACATCGATAAGTCGCATGCCAATAGTTTGGTGCTTTTGCACGTTGTACTTTACTATACAAAACGTGTTTGTGTGTGTAAGCAGGAGGAAGAAGTAGAAGCAGCAAACGTAAAAAAAAAAAAAATTCAAAACCAGTAGGGCGCGAACACGCAACCCGCGGAGTACCAGCGCGGCGCCTTGTCCACTGCGCCACTTCGGTAAACTTCTTTTTGGAACTTTACTTATGGTACGTGCTAAATTTCAAACCGCGATTTCTCCTAAACGCGTGGGAGGTGCGTCGTCTCCGAATAGCATTTGTCGCTTCTCCATCCATACTACATTCCTACAAAGTTTTATCAAAATCGGTAACCCAAAGTGTGTATATTCTCCTTGTCAGTATAGGCTTCATATCTTGATGCGTCAATAAACCAAAGTGACTTTGAAACATTTCAAGATCTTCTAAGAGTTGCATTTGACGTTGAACTGTCAATTCAAGCAATTCGTTGGCAGTAGCATCTGTTACTCCATGCTTTCCTTCTTTACGCAACGCAGAATGGTGAACACTCGGTAAAAACAAAATTTTATCTTAAAACAAAAAACGCGGGAGATAAAACGCGGACTAAACAGAAAAATCTTCCAGATGGAGAACAGGAAGTCGATCTAAAAAAACACGCAACAGTAAAAATAGAGTGAACACAAAGCGAAACCACGCACCCAAACGAAATAAAACAATAAATCCGGGAAACGAAAAATCCAAGACAAACTCCGCGGCCGAACAAATGCCGGACACATGTAATAACAATCCACATATGCCCGGAACGGCTAGGCAAAATTAATAAATTTCCTTATTTCCGGAAAGGAAAATCCCATCCGTCCTTTATTTTCATAATAAAGAACACTCACGAGACACTAACAAACAATTTCTGCCAGATAAAAATTATCTCGATAGTTTAAACACCAGCTGCGAAGCGCAGGAGATGCTGTCACACAGATGGTGTCTACTTTAATAGATTTTTAGCAAATTAGAAGTCACCACCGTTTTTGATGGAAGCGAGCGAGCCGATCAAGCGCTCTGATTGGAAGTCCCGGGCTATCAAAAAGCGCATATAAGGTGACGTTCAACAACAGAGGCAGAGAAAAAACCGACTCTCCGACGCGATTAGAAATATCGACGCGATAAGAAAAACCTGAGTACCATTCGCGAGTGCTGTCCAAGTTAGTGAAAGTGCAAGCCGAATGCCGAGCATCATGACGACTCATCGGTGAACTGAAAGAACAGACTTCCCTCAACCAAGGATTCCGGACAAAGAAATCCGCGGAGGAACGTGGAAGAAGTACGTCGCAAGTAGTAAGTGCTAGGCTAAGTTACCTCCGAAATTCCGCGAATAATCAGCCGATAAGAGAATTCGTAGTTAAATTTCTCTTTTTGCAATAAGGATCGTAATAATAATATTTCAACCCGAATTTTTTGATAACATTGTTTGATAAATTTTGGCCGGTAATACAATTACAAATATAAAAATGCGAATTCATTTAAATAGAAAAAACCTCATTAATTGATTACAAATTTAAGTGGAAAATTGCAACCAAACATCCCGCGCTGCAGCTGAGACTCGCCGAACGGAATCGAGCCTTACGACAGGCAGCCCCCCTTACGGAACTCTCTCCCCCGTGCCGAATATACTCAGTCACAACACACCGACACTAACTAACCACACACATACACACTCAGCATCTACAGATTTTAACGTTCCCTCCAATTCACACTTCGACACACCCGCCGCGGATCACAAAGACGACACTGATTCGTGGTACAAACCCCCTTCATACTTCCTCGTAACTTTCGAGGACGACTTCCAATAACCTTCTGCAAACCTTTCCCCTCCTCGAGATTCAACTCCTTCCCCTCACCTAGACTCCGATCCGGAAATAGACATTATTTACGATTACTTAGCCCCTCGCCCTTTCCCTCGCAATTCACTTCTCCTCGACTCTGATTTGGAACTCGACATTGAATTCGAGCACCTAGCTCCTTGTCCTCCCTTTCTCCTACGTCCGACAAAGATCATCCCGAGCTCATAGAACTCACTGACGCTCCTACCCCTTCCCCCTTTAACCTTCCACGCTTTCTTTGGATTTGAACCCAATATCTTATTTTTTGCGCCATGTCCCTTTCTTTCCCCGCTCACGATTCCCGGTACCTCGGGAGCAACACGCTCTAAATTTCAACGCACTTACACCCAATCAACTCCGCAGAACCGTATCCTCACTTCTTCCCTCCGAAATAATTCCCGTCATTCTTCCGAATGCCCGCTTTTACTATAATGTACCTGTCGCAATTTTCCATATATGTTATCCCCCGTCTTCTGCAGTAACACAACTAACTTCTCAATCCTTTCTTTTCAATTCTGCCACAAGTCGGCAACACACACACTTTCTCTCTCTCATGACACCATACACTTGTAAACCTCACCGGAGGCCATGAATACTCACACACAAAAACACACACACACCACGTCTCTTCCGGCCTCTGCGTGATGACCCTCCGTATTATTGTAACGACAGCGCTCACTCACAATTACATCACCAAGAAATTTAGTTTATAAATAAAAATCTCGCACTTTAGATGAATAAGTGAAAGATTGTAACTAAATATTATCTAACCAGTATTTTTATTTAAATAAGAAGCAAGACCTCGTCTCCGCACATTCCTATTCTAAACGATCGCACGGTCTTGTCCCTAGTCCTTGGAGCGAACGCTCCAGACTTTAAAAGAGACTACCGACTGAGAATTCACAGGACGGAGTAATATTGGCACGTGCCGTTAATCCGTCCGTGAGTATAAACTCGCTCGACTCGCACACAGTTAGATTTCTGAATCTTCTGTGTCGAGCAATAAAGATAATAGATATAGATATGTTCAGCTGTTGCGTACCACTACAGCCCGACCGTATCCATGGGCCAGGACGTAACACATCAGTAGCGACGATAGTATCAACCGACGGAGAATCTCATATCAATTGTTGTCCGGTTCGTTCTTTCGTTGGAATAGAGAAGTCATCATTGGCAGTACGGTGTTATATTGTGCGCGCTTTGACTGGTGCAAAGTAGAGGACAGTGTTTTGTTGGCTTGCGTTCGTTTCCGTTTTGTTCGCGTCTTGTGTGGCATGTCTTCAAGAAACGATGTGCTCAACATTGGATGATTTTCAGTATTTTCAGCAATCTGTTTTAGAGGTTCGGTAATAGATTTAAACTGTCTCTCTAGTGCAATTTCTTCTTCTTGTTTACCGGTTATCAAAGCGTGATATTTTTGACAAATAGATTGACTAGTTTTTGCAATTTCCTTTGCTACTTTTTTGCATTCTATAATGCCACTACTTTTATCATGTGATGAAGCCATGTTACTCGATAGGGGATGATGTTCGGTCAACGTCTCAACAATAATTAACCACTCGATGGCATTGAAAATTTGTTAAATCCTTTTCTATAGTGACTTCTGTCTAAAGGACTGTTTTTGTAGATCACTAAAAATCCATACTTGTGTTGCCAACACTTGCGACATAACGTACAAAAATTCTCGTACGACATATTCGTGTTTACGAGATTGTTTACACATGTTTGAGATTGGTACCATCTTGATTAAAAAAGAATTATTAGATTTGCGTTGTCACGTATAAGATGTTCTGGTATCCTTGCTTACGTCTGATAGAAATAGAAACAGTCGACACTCGAGTGTCGACCTATTGCAAAGTATTCTCGTATTTTATCTTGCTTGTCACATGCCACATCATCAAAAATAAAAATGGAATTTGGAAGTGCTTCGCTCGGTGGAACTACATTACTGTTATTAGAAAATGTAAAGTATCCAATTTCATCCACTGCCGAGAGTACGTTTTCCAGGTATTGATACTTTGGTTGTTGCAATGATTTTGAATACACGTACACGTTTTCGAAACGCACACCGTGTGGACTTTCAAGCAAACTTAACACTACGTTTGTCTTGCCACAATTCGAAGGGCCGCATACAATACTGCGTATAGTAACGGGTAGCATTATTCCATGTCTGCGTATTTTCTTGTCGGACATTTGTTGAGTTTATTATCAAAATTAGTTACTTTGATTGTCACACGTTGTCGTACAAACCGCATGGTTTCTTTGCAGCTGTTTTACAATAACAAAGTGCACCTATTTATAGAGGCGTGTCAAATGTACTTGCTCAGTCGTCAGAAGCCAGCTGAAGTCACGCATATTGCAGTCGATGTCAGGTCGCGGATTGTTGAATCGCGTGATAGACGCTTTTCCCGTCGAATTACATATTCCAGGCTACCAATTTTGTGGTCCGGGAACGCATTTGAAGAAATGATTAGCTAGAGACGATCGGGGCATTAAACCCCGTTGGACGCGGCTTGTTGTGGACACGACGTAGCCTATTCGCGAAGCAACAAACTCACTGCTCAACACACGGCTGATAACATACTCGCTGCAAAAGCGCGTGATCGTATTATAGCGGCAGACTCGAGTCTGTCACATTGGACAGCATTGGAGATGAACCCATTTTTGACGATCGTATCGTCAAGACTGAAACTCACACGTACAATCCGTATGTAAACACAACATTTAAACACAGTAATGAGATACGCATACCTCTACAACAGCAGGACTTGTACACTTTACCGTGTCAAAGTTTTTTTTACATTGAAGAAAAACTGACGTTAACAAAGGAAGACGAAGAAGAAGTATATTTAGGAAATAATTGCGTGGCTTTCATGTTCGATGAGATTTGCTATGAACTCAATGGTGTAGAGATTGATCGTAATAGAAACGTTGGAATAACCAGCACGATTAAAAACTATATATCTCTAACACCTGATAAAAGCATGGCCATGAAGAATGCTGGATGGGATATTACACAGCATACAAACGTAGATAATTACTTTAGTTTTTGTGTTTCACTCGGCATGTTATTAGGATTTTGCGAGGACTACAAGCGTACGGTTATCAATGCACGTCATGAACTAATTTTAATAGATCGCGCAACGACAAAAATTGTATAACAGCGGTCTCTCTGGTAGATCGTGAAACATTGAATGGCAACATTGAATTATTTAAAGTGCAATGGCGAATGCCACATGTAGTGTTGAACGATGTCACGAAGCTCTCACTGCTACGAACTCTGGAAAGTGGACGATACTTGACCATGAGTTTTTGTTCGTGGGATCTCTATGAGTTTCCGTTATTACAGAACACAACTAAACCATTCGTAGGCCGTAAAAACGGCAACACAACTTGAAAAGCCAAGATACGTTATATTTGCGCTACAGACTGCTCGAAAAAATGATATGTCAGCAGATATCACTCGATTCGATCACTGTCAGTTGACTAACGTCAAACTTTATCTCAACTCTAAATTCTATCTCTATGATGACTTGCATTTAGATTTTGATAAAAAAAAAAAAATACGCCGTCTGTACGATATGTACATACATTTCCAGAAAACGTATCACGGATGTGGTGTTGTCATACCATTTCTTACGGTCTACAATTTTCTGCAGTGTGGTCCTTTAGTGATCATCGATTGCTCACTTCAGAATGAAGCTGTCAATAATGCGACCGTTGATGTGCGAATTGAATTTGATTGCAAAAAAAATATACTAGCAAATACTACAGCTTATTGTTTCATCTTGCACGATCGTATTATTGAATACAACCCGTTAACCAACATAGTGCGCACAATTACATAAAGTGCAACATCAGCAATTTCTCCCTCCATAATCAAACTATTGTTTAAGAATCAAAGTATTTTACAATAGATAGCATTTGTCTTTTTGTCGGTCACACAACTACATCGTTATCATGATTGTGCCAACGTTTGTGGACCTGCAAGAATTTATTGTTGAAAAAAAATTTATTGTTGAAGAAGTGGCCGTACTGCAAAAAGATATTGTTCTCTCTTACTACATTTTTAGAAGCCCTTTCCAGTAGAGTCTACTTGCAAGATCAAACAGGTCAACAGCTTCTTGGCTGATGACGCATCATTACGGCCTGCGTTGGGAAGATGGAAATGTTGCATACGACAGAGCAAAAACTTTGATTACAACAACTATTTGTGGCACTGTAAAAAATAATGACGATGCGTTTCATCTTGTCCATGTTAAAGGTCTCAAGAAACGTGATTGGCTAGTTGATATTTTTGATATTGACGTACGACGTGGATTAAGTATCGAAACATTGGATGTGGATTATGATGATATTATTTCTTTAAATAACATGAATGTATTGAATTGTCTATGATGTAAAAAACATGTGACACATTGTGCATTACAAAATGTATTCAAAATATTTAATTGGTGGTCTAAACAACAATAAAATATTATATGTAAACTTATATTATATGTAAAATTTGATTTGTACTTTTTTGGCTATCCTCCTCTTCTATATATATATCAACAATTAGATTACTCTAATATATTTATATTATATATAATTTCTTTGTACTTTAATATGGATTAATTGAACAGAGTACGATTGGGGTTGAACGTGGTTTAAATATAGTTTAACATGGTTTGTTTATAGTACGATTCAGGTTGAACGTGGTTCGAGTATAGTTTAACATGGTTCATTTATGGTACAGACGGCATCATTAATTCAGAGAATAGACGCGGGGATCGGAGGGCAAGCGGGGCGGTTGCTCGTAGCGCCAACGGGCGCCGTACTAACTAACTAGTAGCAATCGGGTGTCCACAACTGGACACCCGATTTTGGGACAAATGGATATTTGGATCAACTGGACTTTTTATGTGATCCCCGCGCCTATTCTTTGAATTAATGACGCCGTCTGTACAATCGAGATTAAACGTGGTTGTGAATTATGGTTGAATATGGTTTATTTATGGTTAAACGTGGTTCAGTTAAAGTTAAACATAGTATGATCGGAGTTGATCCTACATTAATTATCATTTGTTTGATGTGTTCTTGCACATGTATGATTATATAGCTGTGGAATGCGGTGCAAAGCAAAACACATATAAAATACTTTTCAACGAAATATATATATAAGTTCTCACAAGCCAAACATCCTGCGTTTAGCTCATACGATCTTATATATATATATTTCGTTGAAATTTTCATAGAGCCTTAAAATCTTTATAAATATAGAACGTTCTAGAGTTGCAATTTTATAGTGTACGTGTCGAACGTTGTGCAAAGCGAGACAAACATGACAAAGTTGCAGAGTTGCACTTTGGGCAAAAAACAGTAACAACTTAATATATATTTCCTTATCTATATGTACCTAACATGTACATTTTAGTACTTAGATTGTCTATTTAATTTAATTCTGTCGCAAAAAAGCGATCAATGGTGGATCAAACAGGTTGTTGCAATTAACCATTTGTAAAAAACTCTTCTTTTGTTTTTACTTATATTATAATCAATATATTAAACGAGAATAATAATATACAGAGAATACAAAATATATATATAAACTACTGATCTAGACGATTAATACAGTGTAAATTAATAAGATAGCGTCATGTATATTATACATAGTTACATAACATAACTTTAATAATAATGGTACAATCTGCCGCCACAATATTTTAACATCTCCATCCACTTTCTCATCTGCTTCATGTGATTCATCAGATGGATTGTCCCATGTACAGTATGTTTTTGTTGTGACTTTGCGTATATAATCACGTCCCTTGCGAGTAATCACATAAGGAAAATATTCAAACCACCTTGCGTGTTGCTCCCAGGAAACATCTTTTGAATTCCAATTTCTCAATCCTTCTCCGCAATAATAGCACACCGTCTGATCATCTCTTCCTGTGTAAAAGAAGCCCGCATTTGCTAAATCTTCTTTTGATTGAGTTAAAGATTTCGGCCATGTTTTAAATGTGTAGATTCTAGCTTCGTAACTAGCAAACTGTGGATGTTTCATCCTCGATGACATTATCCGAACTAGACACAGGTATAAAAGATGTGCACACATCCATTTTTTTTGCTGAATTTGTGTTGGGATTCACACTGATAGATATGTTGTCGCACAGTAAATTATTAACAAATTGACGTCGTCTGGACCATCGTTTATGATCAGCTATTGGATTGTCGTTTATTTCCCACTTGCTGAGATTTCAAGATTACATTCAAAACATCTCACATTATCGTTTTTGTTCGTGTAATAGAATCCAGCAGTTGCTAGTTTTTCTGGCTTTATTCACGAACATGGCCAATTTTTGAAAATGACTAATTGAGAAGACTCAAAGCGATATTCCTCTTGGCAATTATCCAAACTACAATGTTCGGTCATTGTGAAATAAAGTTTCCTTTTATCTCCGTGAACTGATGTAGACATGTAAACTACGAGCTCTTATATTCTATTGTTCCCACCGCTTTTTTCAATTTGATTGGGAGAGATAGCCTCTTTTTTATTATCATTTTGATTAATTAGCAAAATAATAGTGACATGTTATGCAGGTGATATTGTGATATAACTTTATATCTCACGTAGATACACAAGTGTATCAACGTGTTATGTACGTCAGCGCGATTTTCTTTTTTTCGTGTCACAGTAACTCGTTAAGAAAGTAATATAATGTGTAATGTAGATATAAAAATAGAGTTATTTAATCAGTTTGATTAATTAGCAAACAAATAAATGATAGTGACATGATGTGGTATTGCAGGTGGTATTACTGCGCATTGTCATGTAACTCTATATCTTTGATACACAAGTGCATTAACGTCCGGCGACTCAGGTATCGTTTTGATACTCGCGACTTTCCCGAGCTAGGCCATTAGTCCGGTTAATTTATTATGTTACTTCTGCGGTAGTTAGCCGCCTGAACCTTCCGTTGATTCTCGCCGGACCGCTCCTTACGGCTTCCCTTTCTTTTTTATTATTTTGTTGTTATTATGTGTTACTTGTCGTAATAAATTGTTATACTTTCTTTGTTAAGAAGTAGTAGTAGTTTCTGATTTTATTCAGCGCGTTTGAGGTATTGTTGTAGGCTCACGGGACAGCCTGTATTAAAAATCATTCAACTCGGCCCCTCTCCGTTCTACACACGAGCTAGTCGGCCCGCGGTGCCGAACGACGCTGAGTTACATACAAAAATGTATCTGGCGCCTTAACTTACATCCAAGTATTCGTTGATTCGACCCGACGGTGAACGCTCAGAATATCTTTTTCTGTTCTGCCATTACCTCGACGTTTCTTTCTTGCGGACGTCCGCCCGAGTCCCGTGTTAGTATCTCCGTTTTCGGGGGAGCGACGCGAGAACTAGATAATAGCCACAAAAAACGTCACAGGAAGAAAATTTGTTGCGTTTGTCAGGGCGATCCTCTTTTTCTAATGTCACAGTAACTCGTTAAGAAGATAATGTAGGTATAAAAATAGTTATTTATTAAAATCGTTTATCTGATATTATAAAAATAACAATGACACACACACACACACATACACACAATACATACTAATATACATACTAAGTACATACTAAGCACACAATACATACTAAGTACATACTATACATTTCAACACAATACATAATATACATAATTACATACTATACATAATATACATTTCATTTTTTAGTTGCATTAACGCTTTCGACCTTGTATTAGGTCCTTCTCAAATGCATTTAAGATACTTTAGTAATATACGTCGCACACAGTGCTGTCAAGAATGTTTAAGGTCGAAAGCGTTAATGCAACTAAGTTTCAATAAACTAATTCAAATATTCACACACCAACAACAGTGTTTGCTTCTATAGCCAGAATATCTTTGTTTATTATAAATTCTTGAAGCTATATACACATTCTTTACATTTTATTTTTTGTCACCATCGTTTGTTTACAAAAATGTCCCCCTCTGCTTCCAATAGATTTTTATTCTCCACGTATTCCAATATACACGCTCTGCAGTCATAGGATGGTCTATCAATTTTAAACAATACTTTAGCGCATATCATACAGTGCATTGCCCACGGTAGAAAAACTAATGTGCTGTATAGACAATGTATCCGCGCATGCAACGAATAAATTCACTGGTTGGTGTTCATAACATTCTACGCACATTTGTCGTCGCGGTATGCGTTACTCCAGATAAAACATTTGCACTTGTGAGTCGGCAATATAGAGGCACACACAATGAAGCAGATCATGATAAGTCTTAGGATGATCTAATGGTCGAACACCATTGATCGGATCAAAATAATCATCTCTTTCTTCCATCTCGTTCCATTTAGCTTCTGGTGGCAGCTTCATGGTCTAAAAAATCATAGAAAGAGATAATAAGCTATCAGATAAAACAAAATAAAACAAAACAAAAAAACACAAAAAAACGCAAAAATGTATTAAATTAAGTACTTACGTTCTTAAGTTTACGTTGTTAAAGTTCTTCTAAAAAATAGTGAAATATTTAAAAATAATGAATATATAAAATTCTTATTTATATACAATATAGTATATATTATTAAATTCTTCTTTTAAACAACTGTTCTTGTTTCTTCTTTACGCCGTAATAAGACTCGATTAATGCACTAACGCAAGAATAACAAAGCTCTTAAATACTATTTGTCTCACTGCTTCAGCTAATTTGATTGGACAAAAAGGCAGCCCTTCTTCTTCAGAAACGTTTTGATTATTTAGTAAACACTGGTAATTGACTGCAATATTTTGATCATAAATGGTACGTCTTAACGCCGCGTTTGTGTAACATAATCCGTTGTGATGACTAGCACGGATTATTAACACTATTAAAAGAACATGTATTCTAAATTGTACATTCACACATTTTTTGAAAACATTGGGTTTATACGTAACATAATCCGTCTTGATGACTAGCACGATGATGCGTTCGTGATCTAACAAGGTTTATATCGTTTTTTTCGTACACGATATGTCGATATGACAGTTTGATCACGTAGATAATCAAATATTACATAACTACAATACAACAGATAGATCATTAACGCTACCGAAAAAAGATGTGTTCTATTTGTACATGTAAAGTTTTATTATATTTTATATCTGTGGTACAGTCTATTGGATATTACCAGTGTATGACTCGTTACTGTGGATGTCTATAAATTCAATAGAAGATGAATGCTCTCTTTTAGGGTATAACACTTTTATATTTATATCGTATACATCTTACAGTCACGATCTTAAAAAGTCTCACTCTCACAAAGAAACCGTTCTAAAGTGCGTAGGTTATATTTTCATGCAAACCACACACACGTACCACCATAAAGTAATAGGACATTTCATCTGTTACCAACTTAGCATTCAACATTCTCCCTTAACAGTGGAAGGTTCTATTACTTTATGAGCTTTAGCTTTATTACAAGTCTTAGTTTTTACATTTGTATGAGTATTGTTATGTGTACATATATGATTTGTTTAGCATAATGTTGGATAAAATATAAACATTCAGTACAGAGTATTGCATGAGGTTTCTTTGGACATATTTTCACCTTCTACTTTTTGACACANTACATCTTTGAACTTTTTGAATTTAACACATTGTAATGGTTTTGTGAAGATATCTGCAAGTTGTTCTTCAGATGGACAATGCATTAGTTTAAATAAGCCTTCATCATACTTTTCACTTATGTAGTAATATCTTACGTCGATATGTTTGCTCCGACTACTCATCTGACCAGATTTAATAAGTTTGATTGCACCTTGATTGTCTACATGTAGATTTGCATTAATCTCACTGTCGATTAGTTCATTGAGTAGAGTCTTGACGAACTGAAGCTGTTTACAACATTCTGCTGCGGCTATATATTCTGCTTCAGCAGTGGATAGAGCTACTACGTTCTGTTTTCTGGAACACCATTGTATTGGTCCTTTTGCAAACATCATCACATATCCAGTTGTACTCTTCATTTTTCCTTCTGGACCAGATCCAGCGTAGTCTGCATCACTGTAGTTTTCAAGAGTCAATGTCTCAGACGATGAATAATGTATTCCAACATTCACTGTTCCCATCAANTATCTAAAAATGCGCTTTATATTTTTAACATTTTCTTGGCTTGGATTCTCAACGAACCTGCTTGCATGATTAACTGCAAAAGCAATATCAGGTCTTGTTTTACATGATAAGTAAAGTAGGCTGCCTACAGCCTGACGATATGGATACTTGTGATCTTCAGTCTTCACAAAGTTTTGAGTTTTGGGTTCCATAGGCGTGGCCATTGGATTACATTCTGACATATTGAACTGTTTGAGTACTTGCCATGTGTAATTNGACTGATGTATCATTAGACCTTTGTCTGTTTTTTCAAATTGTATACCCAGATAGCATTTTGGATTTTCATTTACAGTTATCTCAAATTCCTCCCTTAGTTTTANAAGTAATTTATTGCTTTCTTTTGAACGTTTGCTAAAGATAATCCCATCATCCACATGTATTCCAAGATACACAGAGCTATTGTTGTCCTTAAAAATACACTTATCACTTTTAATGTTATACAGTCCTTCCTTACGTAGAAATGTAGTTAGCCGTTTATACCAGCGAAGAGGTGCTTGTTTAAGTCCATAGAGTGCCTTTTTAAGAAGGCAAACTTTGTTTTCTTCTACTTCGAAACCTTCAGGCACTGTCATGTATATTTCTTCATCCAGGGAACCGTTTAAAAAGGCTGTCTTTACGTCAAAAGTTGTGATGGTTAAATCATTCTGTGCAGCTAACGCAAAAAGTATTCTCAAACTAGTGGTGTCTACTACAGGNCTGTAGAGTTCTTTAAAATCGATTTGGTTTCCTCTTTGTTGACAGCCTCTGGCTACTAATCTGGCTTTGTGTCTCCCATTCTCCTTAATTTTGAACAACCACCTACTTGTTATGATCTCTTTTCCTTGAGCCCTCTTTTTGTCAACAAATTCCNACACTTCATTATCCATAAGAGAATTCTTTTCTTCATTTATTGCTTCTCTCCATTGTTTGTTTTTGATGCAATCTTGATAAGTGAGGAAAATTTCTTCTTGTGGCAAATTCGGACAGAAATAAACTTCATAGTCTTGATGTTTAGTAGGTGCTCTTAATTGTCTGCGTTCTCTAAGATGATATTTTTCATTTCGTCTCTCATCTTTGTCTTTTTCAAGATTTTCGTTGTCGTTCTCCTCAGAATTGGTATTTTCGTCATTATTTTCATTTTCCTCTTCACTGATTTGGTTTGTTGTTTCTTCATCGTGGTTTGGACTTAACTTTGNTAATGATCCCTGTGTCTTTGGGTCAGCAAGTCTATTGGTAAAAATGACATCTCTGGACATAAAGATTCTTCGTTTTTGAGCATCCCATAAACGGTACCCATTGGTACTGTAGCCAACAAAGATAGCTTCTTTGGAGCGACTGTCTAGCTTCTTAAGGTTAGTGAGAATTTTAGCATGCACCACGCTTCCAAAAAGCTGAATTCTAGAGAGACTTTGTTTTTTCGAATACCACATTTCTGCTGGAGTTTTCTCTACTGTAACAGATGGGCTTCTATTGATGAGATATACTGCAGTAAGTACTGCTTCTCCCCACATTTCTTCGTTCAGATTTGAATCAAAAAGCAGTGCCCTTGCTCTTTCCATTATGGTACGGTTAATTCTTTCTGCTTTACCGTTTAGTTCGGGACACCCTGGGACAGTGTAGTCAAGTGTAATGCCTCTATCTTTACACCAGTCTTTCCATTCATTACTGCAGTATTCTCCTCCGTTGTCACATCTTATTTTACATACTCGTTTTTTATGAAAATTTTCTGATTCATGTACATACTGTTTCAAATACTCAAGAGCATCACTCTTATATTGCATCAGGAACACAACGCAGAAGTGTGTAAAGTCATCAAGAAATGTCACAAAATACTGTTTGCCGTTATAAGTACTAGGATCAAAACTTCCACACACATCAGTGTGTATTAATTGTAAAGGTTCTGTAGCCCTTTCTCTTATAGAATTATGTGGCAGCTTGGCTTGTTTAGCTTTGGCACAAATATCACATACAGTATTCACATCACAGTCTTTAGGTTGTAAGGATATACCATCACACAACTTTAGTAGTTTCTTTAGATTATTGTAGCTCAGATGTCCCATTTTTCGATGCCACTGAATGGCTAAGTTAAAACGTTCGTGATTAGTCATTCTTGCGTTTGTTACTTTTAGTGCTATTGCTACTACCTGAATTTTTGTCTCTGAAAAAACAGTCTTTTTCCAGATGGTTGTCCTTCTTACAGATGGAGCAGGAAGAGTATTGTTTTTGTGCCTTATTGTTATTTGCATGATAATTCATCTTCTTGTAGAGGATATACCTATCGTTTCTACAGTCTCTTTGAATGTGTCCTTTTCTGTGGCATTTATAGCATACAATGTCAGGCTTGGATCGTTGTTTTAATTCAGTTTTAAATGACACATTGTTTTGTTCCTCTCTTGCACTTTGAAGCTTACTTTCTTCTAATTGTAGTCTTGCTGTTAAATTTTCAATGGTTTTTGTTTCTGTAGCAACAGACTCCCATGCACTACTGAAAGATCGGTATTCTTTTGGAAGAATCCCAATTATCTTAGTGATAACCATAATGTCATCAATTTTCTGATTCAGTGAGGAAAGGCGATAAGCAATGTTCTGGATTTTACTGACATTTTCTAACATGCTTTGAGCTTTATCATACTTGTATGAGTAAAACTCCTGCAGCAAAAGACATTTTTGCTGTTCAGAATCCTTTTCAAAAATATTTTTAAGCTTTGTGAACATTTCATAGGATGTTTCACAAGTGAGAACATGCTGCTTGATAGTCTTATCTATGGTGCTCATAATGCAATGTTTTGCACCGGCATCTTCAACCTTCCATGTTCTTCTGTTGTCTGNTGTAGTCATCTCTGCAAATTTGGATGAGCCATTGATAAGATCGCTTAGTCCTTTAGCATCAAAAAGGATGCCAATTTCCTTTGACCACAGGGCATAGTCAGTTACACTTTTTAATANGGTTATATTTCTAGCATCATCCAAGAGAGTCTTGCTCATTTTTAGATCTTGAGTATTAACAATGGCGAATTTAGCATCAGAAAAGTTATATCATCGAAGAAATTTTAGCTCAGAACGCATTTCCTGGGCCCATAACCTGTAAAGTTTTATTATATTTTATATCTGTGGTACAGTCTATTGGATATTACCAGTGTATGACTCGTTACTGTGGATGTCTATAAATTCAATAGAA
>NW_018021721.1:0-1328 GCF_002006095.1 Pseudomyrmex gracilis
GCCTACAGAGTCCGAAACATAGTTTTTTCACGCACTCATTGGCTCACATTTATTGAATAATTGCTTATTAACTATCGCAAATTTTGCAAAATAGTACATAACTTTTCTGTTCAGATTGACGCAATCTATTTTTACACTCCGGCTGGTTTAGGCAGATTAGTTCAGACACTCTGTGTAACTCTTGGTAAAAAAAAATTTTTATACTATAATTATATATACTTATACATACTTATACACAAATTAATATTATTATATCTAATTCTGCAAATTTATATGTGTGTGTGTGTGTGCCGAATATGTCCATACAATTTTATAATTTAAAATTTAAACAATTTAAAATTATTATTTATTGTGACCGACAAACAATCACATTGTGATTTTGAAGTGATCTTTGAATAACGAAAAATATAGTTTTCTATAATTTTAGTGTATCTAACATGATACTAATAGAGTTATTTTGTAATTTGACATAGAATATCTCTGAAGGCATTCTCTTAAAAAAAGAAATTCTCCGTGTATAAAATTGTATGGACACATTCGGCATATAAATTTGCATACTTAAATATAGTAATATTACTTTGTGTATAAGTATATATAAGTATATATAATTATACTATAAAAATTTTTTGCCTTATTTGTGGAATTTGCGTGTCTACGCAGTTTGTATTGGCTACTGTTGTTGGTTACTGGCAAATTGAGCAAACGGTAAATTCCTTGCATCCTCCATCCTCTCTTTATTCTGCTCGATCTGAAATCATAAAACAAAGCGATTTATTACGTATAATAACTCTTGCATACAAATGTCTGTGAGTGATAGGTGCTCGGTAAACTTTTCATTAATTTTACTACTTTATTGTTGGTGTTTTATATTTATTTTTAATGATAGAAGTTACATATTTTAAATTACTCTTATTGATATAATACGTTTTCAATTTTATCATTTTTAAAGTTACAACTTACATTGACAATCATTTTGCCTTTTATTCTAATAGCTGGCTTCAAACTGCTCTATCTTTCTCTTAACATATTGATAAATTTTAATACTTCTAATAACTTTTGACTATTTATATCCAAAATGATGAGTTTNAACTTATTAAGAGAATAGTCTTCAATACTTACTTAAATATTCAGCATCTTGTCAGAGTAACAGCTGCATGCAATTCTAGAGGAGGTTTTGCATCGGTAAAATAGAAATATCTGTTATACATACTATCTTATTAACACACAATTTTATTAAATTAATCACTCATTGAAATTTTATATGATATCTTTTTAATGTGATAAAAGTTGATGTGCAAATTGATCAGCTGCAGCCTGTTCTCAGATTT
>NW_018021721.1:2637-5334 GCF_002006095.1 Pseudomyrmex gracilis
TGAACGGTGCGCATTATTACGGTGTCTAAGTGAACGGTGCGCATTATTACGGTGTCTAAGTGAACGGTGCGCATTATTACGATGTCTAAATGAACGGTGCGCATTATTACGGTGTCTAATTGAACGGTGCGCATCTTTCTGTGTACAAACGAACGGTGCGCAAGTGAACGGTGTCTAATTGAACGGTGCGCATATTTCTGTGTACAAACGAACGGTGCGCATTTGAACGGTGTCTAAAGGAACGGTGCGAATTTTCTTCCGTGTCCAAATGCACCGTGTCTAATTGAACCGTGTCTAAAATTCTGTGTCTAGTTGCAACGTGTCTAATTGCAACGTGTCCAATTGAACGGTGTCTAAGTGAATGCCACTCGACGCATACCCTCTGCCGGATATTACCAAAATTCTCGACTAGCTAGGTAGCGCGAAGTACTTTAGTGTTTTTGATCTTGCATTTGGGTTTTATCAGATACCAATGCATGAGTCAGACGCGCAGAAAACTGCTTTCTCTACGTTTCACGGCCTTTATGAATTCAATCGCATGCCGTTTGGTTTGAAAAACGCCCCTGCTACGTTCCAGAGACTCATGGATCAGGTGTTAACCGGTCTGCAAAGCACAGAATTATTCGTATATTTCAACGACATAGTCCTGTACGCGAGCTCATTACGCGAACACAAAATCAAGTTCGACAAACTTGCCGAACGGCTACAAAGACCAAATCTTAGACTTCAACCAGATAAATGTGAGGTCTTACGGAAGGAGGTAAATTATCTCGGCACGTAATTAGTGAAAGTGGCGTAAAACCGGATCCGAAAAAAATTCAGGCGAATAAGGAGTTTTCCCGTCTACGTAACGCAAAAAATATCACACAATTCCTTGGTCTAGCGGGGTACTACCGCCGTTTCATTCCGAACTTTTCTAAAATCGCTAAACCCCTCACAAACCTTCTGAAAAAAGACGAGAAATTTGTCTGGATAGAAACTCAAGAACAAGCTTTTGTATATTTACGAGACGCACTCTGCTTCGAACCGTTATTTCAATACCCCGATTTTAGGCAATTGTTTATCTTAACGACCGACGCTTCAGGTTACGCGATAGTCGGTATTCTTAGTCAGGGAACGATAGAAAAAGATTTGCCAGTTGCGTATACATTCCGATTCTTAAATCAAGAAAACAAAACTACTCAACGATAGAAAAAGCATTACTCGCAATTGTCTACAGCGTAAATTATTTTAGACCGTACTTCTACGGTCGTAAATTTAAACTCATCACTGATCATATGCCTCTGGTCTGGCTGCATTGCGTGAAAGATCCAACGTCACGTCTCGTGCGTTGGCGCCTGAAACTCGCCGAGTACGAGTGTGAGGTAATATATAAAGCGGGAAATTGCAACGTAAATGCAGACGCACTTTTTCGAAACCTTGTCCTTTGTCAAATTTCCCATCATTAAACTTTTCCACACTCATTACCTAAAGTTGTAAATTACGGTGTAGCTCACCCCGGATACATAAATTCATCCGAAGTATATCATAGAAAAGACTCAGGCGACACTTCGGACTCAGACAAAACGTTATTTGACCCGAAACTCTCCCAGCGTGTGACGAACAACGACCAACCGAACGCCGACGTAAACAACGATCACGCCAGAAACGAAACATTAACTCCTAGCCCAAGTGGAAGAAACGAAACGACGGAATGCGATACAGACGTAATGCTAAACCCGAGCGAAGAGATAAACAGACCCGACGATGAAATACAACGCGAGTCCACTGATGATATCTCTGACGTCAACATAAACGACACCCTGTCCGATATGTCCGACGATGACACGCAAAGCGAGTCTGAGGACAACGAAGATATTTTCGACAACGTGAATAAGAACTTTCAACCCCAATCACAAAACAAAGTGTTTATATCTGAAATCCGCGACAACTTCATTACACGAAAGGATAACCTAGTTGTATTCGCGACCCGCGACGAAGTACCGTGCGATAAAGAAGCTAACATGCTCAAAGAGAACGAGTTGTTACAAAACATCACAAACGCTACATTAGGCCGAGCAAATGTAACAAAAACAGGAAATTGCCACGTAATAGCACTAGTAATCAAAGATCGCGCCTCTGACGGAATAGACCGCAATACTTTAAGTGAATCGTTGCAATCACTACTCGACGTGACTGTCGAACTCGGGCTGGAAACCGTTTCAATCTGTAAAGGTAACATAGATAACGTAGAATTCCAAGAAATCCGTAATTACTTACGCGACATTTTCGCATCCCAGAACACTAGACTGTTAGTCTGTTTAAACCAAATTTTGATTCCGCCAAATGAACGACGCAAAGAAATCATAGTCGAAAATCATTGCTCCGCTTTAAGTGGACACAAAGGTGTAACTAATACGTACGAACGAATCAGACGTAGGTATCAATGAGTGGCATTCACTTAGACACCGTTCAATTGGACACGTTGCAATTAGACACGTTGCAAATAGACACAGAATTTTAGACACGGTTCAATTAGACACGGTGCATTTGGACACGCAAGAAATTGCGCTCCGTTCATTTAGACACCGTTCAAATGCGCACTGCTCATTTGTACACAGAAATATGCGCACCGTTCAATTAGACACCGTTCACTTGCGCACCGTTCGTTTGTACACAGAAAGATGCGCACCGTTCAATTAGACACCGTAATAATGC
>NW_018021721.1:7189-17808 GCF_002006095.1 Pseudomyrmex gracilis
TGAACGGTGCGCATTATTACGGTGTCTAATTGAACGGTGCGCATCTTTCTGTGTACAAACAAACGGTGCGCAAGTGAACGGTGTCTAATTGAACGGTGCGCATATTTCTGTGTACAAATGAACATTGCGCATTTGAACGGTGTCTAAATGAACTGTGCGCATTTTTTGCGTGTCTAAATGCACCGTGTCTAATTGAACCGTGTCTAAAATTCTGTGTCTATTTGCAACGTGTCCAATTGAACGGTGTCTAAGTGAATGCCATTCACTTAGAAGCTGGCGTTGCTGGGCCGTCCACGACAGGAACCACATGGCCTCTTGTGGACAGCCACTTTGAGACTTAGTCTCTCTATTCGGCCAACGACATTTTTTGTGCCTATTTCGGCCAACACTTGCGTTTCCTCTTAATCCGCTCCAGAAGCCACGACGAGGGTCTCATTTGCGTAGCAGATAACATCCAGTCCGCGGGGCAGAGCGGCCTGGATCACCACGTTGTACTCGAGGTTCCATAGCAGGGGGCCTAAGACAGACTTCTGCGGAACCCTGCGATACATATCCCTGCTGAGTGATGATCCATATCGGCCAGTATACTCGATCTTCCTGCTGCAAAAGTAGTCACCGAGAATCCTATTGAGATAGGGTGGAGCCCCGTGACGGTCTAGGGCCCACCCTATACTATCCCAGTGGAAGAAGTTAAATGCGTTGGAGATGTCCAAGGACACCGCCAACGCCTTCCCCTCCTGCTCGACCGACGAGTCCGTGAGGGATTTGAGTCAAAAGACAGCATCGACTGTCGATCGTCCCTCACGGAATTCAAACTGACAGTCGGCCAGGTCGGGACCTACCCGCGACAGGTGCTCGATGAGGCGTGCGGCAATTACGCGCTTTAAGAGTTTGCCCATTTCATCGAGCAAACAGATCGGCCGGTACGCGGACTGTGAGTCCGCGGGCCTGCCACCCTTGCGGAAGGGCACAAGGTTGGCCGCCTTCCACTCTAAAGGGAACCAGTCTGTCCTCAGGCAGTCTGTGAAGATCAACCTGAGGCGCTCACCCAGAGGACCTTGCCCGAAGGCAAATTCCGAGACTTTTTCGGGCCCGCCGTCGGGGCCTGGCGCGGTGTTTTTGCGCGCCATCCGACGGACGGCCCGACGGAGCTCATCTCCAGAGACTCCCAGTTCGGCGGACCACGGAACAGGGTGGTCCGTCTCGGGCTCCCGGGAGGGTCCTGTCAACTCTCCCCTCCCCTCGGAGAAGAGAGTTTGCAGGACCTTCTCCAGGAGCTGGGGGTCTAGGCTCTTCGTAATCGGGAGCGTCCACGGCCGGAGTTTCTTGGTGACCAGCCGATAAGAACGCCCCCACGGGATCCAACGTCTCGATGAGCTCCGTCTATTCTTGGGACTTTGTCTTGATAATGGCGGCTCCGAGGATCTGGCACGCTGCGCGTAACTCCTCCTGCGCCATCACCGCTGCCGTGAGCCCGCAGGCCGCCCTGATATCTTTTAAGACTCTTCCTCTGTTGTCAGTCCTGGGGGAACCCCAAGTCTCAGATTTGGCGTTAAAGTCCCCCAGGACCACCACTTGGCGAGTCGAATGTCGCCTCACGGCGATCGGCAACTCGATCGGCAACTCGAGCTTGCCCAGATACTTCTGAAATTCGAGGAAGGGCTTTGACGGCGAGAAGTATCCCCCGACAACTACCAATTTTCCCCATTGCACGACGAGATACCCGTCGCCTCTCTCCAGAGGAGAGAAGACTACGGCCTCGTCTCTAGTTCCTCATCGGAAATACATGGCGACCGTGCCGTCTTCCGACCCCGCTTACGACGGGTGATCGGGAACGTTGTACGGCTCGGCCGCCACCGCCAGAATCCCATCCCACTCCGCGAGCAGCTGGATCATAAGATCTTGGGCACCTCGGGAGTAGTTGAGATTACATTGGAGGAGGAATGTAAGCTTAATTGTTTCTGTGGAGTAGGTAGCTGCTCCACCTCTATCTCCTTTTTTTGGACACCGCTCGGGGAGAGCTCGGTGGCCTCTCCATTTTGTGATGCCGGCGCGGGTGTTATTGCGCCGGCATTAGCTCCTTCCTTCGGGGCGGAGTACTTAGCTCCGGAGTACTAAATACTAAGTACTCCGCTCCGTTTGGCAGCCATCTGCGTCCTCTTGGCTCCCCCGCGAGAGATTGGAGCGCAGGCGTTTTTATCTAGTCTGTGGGCTGCGGGCCGGCCGAGGTCGGCGCACAACGGGTAGTGGGAGGCCGCATCACATGTTGCGACCTTGTGGCCCTTCTCGCCGCACCGATAACATTGGCCCCTCTAATCCTCCTTCGGCGTGGTATACGTGCACGTCGCAATGACATGCCCGCGCCGGATACAGCGGTGGCATTGAAGGAGTCGCCGATCTAAGGCCTCGACCGGCGCCCGCACCCACCCCACACTCAGGGATCCAATGCCCGTTACCTTGCGCCCTACGATGACTGGACACCGGATCCATGCGGTGGACAGACCGTTAGGGAAAGCGCAAGCTCGGCCGACCTTTATATCGGTAGGCCGAAAACCCCCAACGGCTGCCACCGCACCCAAAATCTCTTCGGGGGTGATCGACTCATCAAGGCCTCGCACGCGTAATTCGCACGTTTTCACGGGCCTTGTGATTCTCACTCCCAATTCCGGAACCAAGGCGGCCATTGCCTCGTAAAGGCGGTCCGCCTTGGCTTCATTCCCCTTGCCGGGAACCTCCATAATTAGGGCCCCGGTTACCGCCCTTTTTGACCGGACTTTGGATATTCCAAAGTCCGACAGCTTTATCCGCCGCCGCATTCGGGCCAACGCTGCCGCCACATCTACGCCTTGCGCGTTGGCGGTGATAGTGATGGCCGCAGAACGTGGCGGCTTACCTACTTCAAGACTGGTAGCTCGTTGCCACTAGCCGGGCTTAATGGCTCCTGAACCAGCAGGCTCCCCCCCCGTTACTTTTGAGGAGGGCGCGGCTGGCTGTGCAGCCCTCCTCTTCTGCTTGCGACCGACCACCTGGGACCAAGACGTCCCAGGCTCAGTCGCAGGTGTTCTCGGCGTGGGCTGACTCGGCGGGGCCGAGTCCACATGGCGGGCGGCCTTAGACGGCACCGCCGGCCAGGCCGGCGTGCCCTCTTTGTCGCCTTGTTCCTTGCCCTTTTCCTTCTTCTTTGTACTCTTCTTTTCCTTGGCAAGGGAAGAAAAAATAAGGGCAACCTCCAAAGAGCGGCCGGCGGTGGCAGGAGTGCCCACGCCGCCCCTCGTTGCTGCGCTCTTGAGCGCACTGCCCCTGACCGGGAGAGAGGGTGGCTGACTGATCGTTTTACCTCTCTCTGCCCTTCAGTGATGGACGGGAGAACCGAAGGGACATTTGCTCCCAAAAGATTGATAATTGGGAGCGCAAAGCGTCCATAATTCGGCTCTCCATGTCCCTGAAGGACTTGGGGCCCGTTACTTCCCCAGGAGGCGGAGGGGTTGGCGCTCGGGGCGTCGGCGACGCTACCAAGCGCCCCCCCTCTGGGGGCTCCGCCCTGGTCCTATCTCCGTAGAAGAGGAATCAGGGGAAGCAACTCCGCCCGGGAACTCTCCAGCCGATCCAGCAGCACGGAGGGGCCGGGCGGCGGTAAACCTGAACCTACGCGCGAGGGGGAACAGGTGGGAGGCGGGGATCGGCGGCCGGAAGGCCGCGTCTCACGGCCCTTTGTCTCCCTCAACTTCCCCATCCTGAGGGCAGCCAGCTCTCGTCGGAGGTCTTTGAGCTCCTCATGCAGGGGGTCAAATTTGCCCCGCAGTCGCCTATTTTCACCAAGGACATCACCTAGTTTTGCCTGGACGGCGTCCCACTCTATCTTGAAAAATGCGGAGAAGTCATCCAGCCGGCAAACCTCCGCGCTCAAGGTGTTGTTGAGCGCTTCGAGGCGCTGAACCTCGCCTGTGGGGTGCAGCCGGCCCGTGATTATTGACACGGCCTCTTGTAGGCCGGTCGCCGCCTTTTTAAATTGGCGGACAAACGTACCTTTAAGGTTCTTCGACCTCGCCGCCAACGTTCGGATCGCTTCCGCCAATTTCGCGGACTGTACGATCACTTGGGACGTGGACATGTCCCTTGTGACAGCCAGCCGCGATTGCAGGAGCGCTTCCGCCTGTGAGCCTTCCGCCCGGTTAAGAATAGAGGGCTGGCTAAAGTTGACCAAACGCGTAGAGACGCGCATCGCGTCTACCCCCCCGGCCAACTCCTTTTCCGCGCGCAGCTCTATTACGCGCTGGAGCTGCTCCGCGCACCTGCGCTTTGCCTCGGTGAAGCCAACATGCTCTCCCGTAGTGGGGGGACGTCTCCTCCCGCGCCTTCGCACTCCCAAGCTGTTTGTCCTCTTGGGAAAGATCCCGAAAGGCTGGGAGGCGTGAAGGAGTTGCTCCGTCTTACGTGCGCCGTTAGACGGCGTCTCGTCCAGATTTTAGGCAACACTCTGTCTCCGAGTCGAAGAAGTCGTCGCGGGGGAGAGGGGTGAGTTGCGGCAGTGCGAGCAGATGTTGCCTGCACTCATCCCCATCGTCCTCCATCCTTGAATCGGGGACCCGAAATCTTCGACGTTTTGCTCGTCTCCGCCTGTCTGGAGCCATTAGGTCTAGGCAGGGGGAAGCGCTCCCCTCTCTTGCAAGTGCACCGGCACCTGAGCTTGTCGTCGCTGTTGCATCTGCATGCGCCGCCCCAGCGGGGCAGGCGACGCAAAGCTCATCGTATGATGACGACGAGAAGGAGTCTAAGACGACAACTCCCTCTCGCCGGCCGCTGGGGGTCCGAATCCCCTGCGGCGATAAACCGCTCTCCTTAGTAATAAACATCCTCCATGAATTTATTAAGATTGGCTTGATTTCGGTGTGTCTTTTGCCTAGGCCGGCTGCCCACACAGGGCTGACAAGCCTGCCCGGTGCGCTCTTGGTCTAGCTGCTTCCCGTGAGCCTGTCCGGCAAGGGTAGCCTTGCCAGGAACCGAAGTTCCCGCCGGCATAGCTCCACGGTTCATCACTGCACGCAAACCCCTCCACCACGACAAAGTGGCGCACATTGGAGTTCAACAATATGCGAACCACGAATAAACTATGTTTAACCATGAACGAACCACGAACGAACCACGTTCAACCACAACCGAACTACAAACAAACTATGTTTAACCATACTTGAACCATAAACGAACCAGTAACAAACCATGTTTAACCATAAACGAACCATTAACAAACCATGTTACACTGTTTTTTGTTTGCGCAAGGGAAATGCTTTTACGCACACCCAGACTAAGAGTGTGAGCCGGGGTAGTGTGGGACTTGCCCTCGCCGACAAAAAGCCGAAAAAGGAATACCCACTAAAACCACTGCGGTGTCCACCTGCCGCCCATAATAAGACTGCCCCGGTACCTCAGTCTAAGAACAACCCAGGGACAGTCCATAAGGCATGGGCTTGCGCCTCGCACCATTACGAAAAGGAAAGAGGTGCTAGCACCCACCTTTACATCTAATGCCTAGTGCACCAGATGTACGGAGGAGCAGTTTCCGTTAGGAGCCGCGGCTCCCTCCATTCATTAAGAAGAAATTACGGGCACGGTTGCCTCCCGACCGATGGAGGAGCATAAGGCCCCACCCATTCGATGGAAAAACTCCCAGCCTTTCTCTGCGCAGAGGGGGCATCCCTATTTCTCCGCCGGACAGCCAGCCACCTTGTGCCCTGCCTGGGGGCATAACACAAATTGCTGCGGTCGACCCGGCTGGAGCACTGAGTTCTGCAGTGCCCAGGCTGAAAGCACCTGAAGCACTGCAGGGGACGGGGGCGGAATGCACGTAGTCTTGCCACCACCCATCCTACTGGGAGCTTTCCCTCCTTAACCGCCTTGGCCGCCGCCTCAGCTAAACATCAAACCAAGGCGGTCCCACCCTTAGACGGGGAGTGACGCAGGGATACTACTCTTGCTACCTTTTTTCCGCCACCAAACCTCCGCAGGAAATCTTCGCGGAGTTTCTCCTTGGAGGTAAACTCGTCCAGTCCCAAAACAAGAACTCCAACTTTTCGGGATGGACGAGCCACCTCAATACTCCCCGAAAGAACCTCCCTAAGCTTGGAGGCAAGAAGATCCGCCTTAGATTTGCGGTCCTCCCCTTTATCTCTATTAGCAGATGGTTCGGCAAACCCTCAAGACACCCGGTGATTTTGGGTCTATCTTTTCCGTTGCGGCTCGAAAAACTTGGGCATATGACGTGCCCTCCTTCACAAATCGCAAAGTGACCGCCTCCGTTTTTGAGGAAACTACACGCGGAGGCCGCAAACAAGACGGGGGAAGAAAGGAAGGAGGAGAAAGCTCTTCCCGACCGACCCCAACGGCTGTTTCCTCCCCCCGCTTAGCCGCCGCCACCTCCGTCTTTTTTTTCCTTTTTCTTCTTCTTTTTCTTTTTCTTCTTTCCCTCTCCCGTACCTCAACAGAGGCAGATGTGGGAACAACTCTATGGGGACCCTGCCTCGGAGGATTTCGGCCCAGAAAACCTTAGACCTCTTCTGAGACAGTGTCCCGCACAACTCTCTTTACTTCCTCCAGCCAGTAAGTGGGAATGTGACTTCCCCCCCCGACCGGAGTGGAGCACACTGATTCTTCCGGCCTCATCATGAAGACGTCGGCGATTGCTCGCATCGACATCTCCATGTTCTCCTAAAGCGCGTGAAACGACCGAGAAGCTTCCTGACGGATCTCCTCGATTGTCTCACGCGCCCCCTCGACCTCCTCTCTGATTGCCCTCAGGCCAGCGACTCTACGGAAGTTTTGCTGTTCCAAATCGTCGCTGACCTGAACAATGACACCCAGGATTTTCTGTTCGGAGGCAGCCTGCCTCCGACCCACCTCCTGGACCCTCTCGATCACGTCGGCAACATCATGCTCAATGTTGCCAACCGACCGCAAAAGGCCGTACCTGGCTCGGAGCTCCACGAAAGCCAAAGTAAGCTTCCTGTGAAGCTCTTTCGGCTTGCTAGCCCTCTCCTGGACATTCTGGATCGGCAACACAGTCGCTCCCAGAGGTTGTCCAACCAACCATCCATACAGCCTCTGAGCTCGAAGACATTAAGCTCCGTGATATTGGAGCTCTCCTCGACCTCAAAGCCCTTCTGGAGGTTCGTCTTGAGTCTTTTATCAGCCTTTCTCTTGGCCTGGCTCTTAACGGCGGTAGCAGATTCTCCAGAGGAGCCCGCCGTAGACTCCTCCTTCTGCCCTTCGTTGGATAACGACGCGGCGGGAGCAGGGACAATACTCTTACCGTGCCGGCTTCTGAGTGTCCGAACACTCTGGGACAGTAAGTTCTTTTTCGATAACCAGCTTTTCATAATTAATCTTCTTTTATTTGGTTTTACATCGGTGTTTTCCTTCACCTAGATCGGTTGGTAAATAAGACCTCACGAGCTCGATCTGGGAGTTGGAGTGCTTTTGAAGGCAGCACTCACTCGCTTTTGACGTGGATACTTTATCAGGTTTAATGGGGCTCTTTATAGGCTACTCCCTTCCCACAAGAGCAACCACCCCACTCTCAGTATCCACCGCTGTTTGTCCGCGACTGCTTATTTCCCCCAAAAGGGTTATTCGCAGCTAACCTTACTTGAGGCCGTTCCCCTATCCGCAACCCGGGGACGCGCTCGGTAACAGTCAGCGCTGCCCTTAAAAGGCCGAGGCTGTCCCCCCGACCCCCAAACCGAGAACCATGTTTAACCATAAACAAACCATGTTTAACCGCAAACAAACTATGTTTAACTAGAAATGAACCACGATCAACTATAAAACCACGTTAAACCGCGATTAATATTGTTAATCTATATAAATATGTTAACAGGAATCAAATAAGGCCGATACGAGCCATTCGCAGGATGTTTGTGCGGAAACTATGCGTGTACATATATATATATATATAAATGTAACGAATTTTACTTGTAAATTTTTACAAGTATTTTTTGAATTGAAATCTCAATTCTTAAAATCATACGGGATGTCATATCAACCGAGGCACTTGCCTAACAGGGAAGGCGATGGCACGGAAAGCCGGAGATTCCAGGTTCGACTCCTGGCCGAGGAGTTTTTTTNGCAATATTTTAAAATTAATTAGGGGGGTATCCGGAGTTTTCCATATGTGAGGTGCAAATCTAGCATCCCGTATGATTTTAAGAATTGAGATTTCAATTCAAAAAATACTTGTAAAAATTTACAAGTAAAATTTGTTACATTTATATATATATATATGTACACGCATAGTTCCCGCACAAACATCCTGCGAATGGCTCGTATCGGCTTTATTTGATTCCTGTTAACAATTTCACGAGCGTCAAGTTTTTTAATATAAATATGCTTTGGAACAGAGTAGTAAATGTACTGTAACGTTTCTACTTTTGATAAGAAGTTTCCGTTCTCTTTAAGTAATTTAATTGCTGCGGAGTAGCTCGTCGGAATCAGGGAAAAAGTAGAAATAGAGTGAACTCGGTGATTTTTAAAATAACAAAATTAATAGAATTTATTCAAACAAAAAGAAAAGAAAAATATGTACAATAAACAATTCACCGTATGGTGATTTCAAGAAAAGTAACGCGTTGCTCTCGGTGATGCGTGAGATAGTCACGCTTTACCCCCGGTTCATTCAACTTTCACGAAAACACAGAAAAACTAAGATATGTACATACGGTAAATGTACAGAATAGGGGAGCCCCCTCCAATCGGCTTTTTTTTCACATATGTTATTAAGATTACCTTCCTGAGTAACAATATGAAGCTTTTAGCCGTCGCTCATTGTTTATAAAAAAGTTATAAACAGAAAAAGTTTCATGAATAAACCAATTTTCTCCGACACCGTGTACATTTCAGAAGGAAATAAGTAATGTTTATGTTGCCAACAATGTGTGTATATATAGCATATCGCGAAACTTTCTGCTTTGTTTTGATTCCTTCGTTCGTATTCGTCTTTTCGCTCAATGTGTAATAGAGTTCTGTCGTACACGGTTAGATTTTGGAAATTTTCACCATGCGTTTTCATGAATTTCTAAATCTTACACACAATTTTGATTCTTTTTGGAATTTTTTGAGTGATAAAAAAGTCGAAGTACGATTTGTTTTAATTTCTTTGTTGTAAGCGTGTGGGCAGGGGGGCTGCGCTCCCTGCACTCCCCCTAAAAATCTAACCTAACCCTAACCTAAATTCTGTTTTTTGCATTCTCCCGCGAAAAATTTCCACAATGGTAATCTATGTTACTACAATATCAATAGAAATGAATAAAAATTTTGCGAAGAAAAATGCAGAAAGAAGAGTTTAGGTTAGGGTTAGGTTAGATTTTTTAGGGGGGGTGCAGGGGAGCGCAGCACCCCTGCCTACATGCTTACAACACACGAAAAATGTACACGGTGTCGAAAAACGATAGTTTATTCATGAAACTTTTTTTGTTTATAAGTTTTTTATAAACAATGAGCGACGGCTAAAACTTTTAGAAACGTACTCAGGAAGGTCATATTTACAATATATCAAAACGAGAAGCCGATCGGAGGGGGNTCCCCTATTCTGTACATTTACCTATACATACGGCTGGTGATTTAAACGGCGCGACTCTGTCAAGGCCGTTCGGAAGCCTTGGACAGATGTTTTGCTTTTCGAAGCGCAAGTTCCACGTTAACGCTCGAAAACGCGGTTTATCGCGAGAAATGATATTTATCGCGGAGGAAGTCACTTTTCTACTAAAAAGTGAGTTACACAATGTCGCTTCAAAAACTGAGTTTTGTCGGTTCGCGGAGAAAATATTTACAGTGCCGAAAAGTCACTTTTTTCCGAAAAGTGAACTTGGTTGCTTGGTCGTTCTTTCTACGCTAGGCTGCTATTACTATCGCGCTTTGCTCGTTCTCCTGGAGCGGATCCAACGGAAAGAGCTAGTTTGCTCGACGGAGAATACGCGATTCTCCAAGAGCGGTTCTACCGGAAAGGGGCCGGTTTTCCCGGCGGAGGATCCAGAGATTCACCGAACGGAGCGGAAAGAGAGCCGGTTTTCCCGGCGGAGAATCCAGAGATTCCCCGAACAGAGCGGAAAAAGAGCCGGTTTTCCCGGCGGAGAATCCAGAGATTCCCCGAACGGAGCGAAGCGGATGCCGGTTTACCCGGCGGAGAATCCAGAGATTCCCCGGAGCGGAGCGGAACGGATGCCGGTTTACCCGGCAGAGAATCTAAGATTCCCCGGAGCGGAGCGGAACGGATGCCGGTTTACTCGGCAGAGAATCTAAGATTTCCCGGAGCGGAGCGGAACGGATGCCGGTTTACCCGGCAGAGAATCTAAGATTCCCGGAGCGGAGCGGAACGGATACCGGTTTACCCGGCAGAGAATCCAGAGAATCTCCGGACCGGAGCGAAACGGATGCCAGTTTACCCGGAAGAGAATCCAGAGATTCCCCGAACGGAGCGGAACGGATGCCGGTTTACCCGGCAGAGAATCTAAGATTTCCCGGAGCGGAGCGGAACGGGTGATACTCTATTGACCACAGTACGATTCGACACCGACCGATTCGACACCAAATTATTGGACACAAAATTATTGGACACAGATTTATTCGACACC
>NW_018021721.1:19423-23180 GCF_002006095.1 Pseudomyrmex gracilis
TTTTTTTTTGTGTGGCTGTGTAATTAATCCACGTCTTAAGTCACTATCGAGAATATTAGCTAGCCAGTTACATTTTTTAGAACCTTTAACATAGACAAGTGAAGATGCGTTGTCATCATTTTCTGTTACAAATAGCTGTTGTAATCAAAGTGTTTGCTCTACGGTATGCAACATTTCCATTTTCCCAACGCAGCCTGTGATGACGCGTTATCAACCAAGAAGCTGCTGACCTGTCTGATCTTGCAAGTAGATTCCACAAAAAAGAACTTCCAAAAATGTAATGCGAGAGAACACTATCTTTTTGCAATACCGCCACTTCTTTGACAATAAATCTTTCCCCGACGACAAATCTTTGTATGTTCACAAACGTCGGCACATCCATGATGAAGTAATCGTGTGACCGATAAAAGACGACTGCTGTCTATTAGTACATACTGTAGTTCTTAAACGATTTTTCAGATTATGCAAAGGAGAAGTGCTGATGTTGCAATTAAGGTAATTTTGCGCACTACCTTAGTTAACGGGTTGTATTCAACCACACAATCGTGCAAAATGAGACAATAGGCAGTAGTATTTGCCGGTATATGTTCTTTGCAATCAAATTCAATACGCACATTGACGGCTGCACTTTTGACAGCCTCGTTTTGACGTGAGTAATTACTGACCACTAAAGGATCACATTGCAGGAAGTTGTAAATCGTGAGAAATGGTACGACAACACCACATCCGTAGTACGCTTTACGGAAATGTGTGTACATATTGTACAAAACAGCATATTTTTTTTTATCAAAATCTAAATGCAAGTCGTCATAAGGATAGAATTCAGAGTTGAGATAAAGTTTTACGTTGGTCAACTGACAGTGATCGAATCGCGTGACATCTGCTGAAATATCGTTTCTTCGAGCAATCTGTAGCGCAAATATGACGTGTTGCGGTTTCTCAAGTTGTGTCGCCGTTTTTACGGCCCACGAATGTTTAGTAGTCCTTTGTAATAATGGAAACTTGTAAAGATCCCACGAGCGAAACCTTATGATCAAATACCGCTTGCTTTCCAGAGTTTGTAGTAGCAAGAGCTTTGTAACATCGTTTATCACTATATGTAGCATTCGCCATTGCACTTTGAATAATTCAATTTTTCCATGCAATGCTTCACGATCTACCTGAGAAACTGCTGTTATGCAGTTTTTGTTGTTGCGCGATTATATTAAAATTAGTTTATGACGTGCATTGATAACCGTACGTTTGTAGTCCTTGCAAAATCTTAATAACACGCAGAAACTAAAGTAACTGTCTAAGTCCACATGTTGTTTAATATCCCAACCAGCATTTTTTATGGCCATGTTTTTATCATGTGTTAGCAATATATAAGTTTTGATCGTGCTAGTTATTCCAACGTTTCTATTACGATCAATCTCCATACCATTTTGAGAGTTCATAGTAAATCTCATTAAACATAAAAGCTACACAATTATTACCCAGATATACTTCTTTTTTGTCTTCCGTTGTTATAGTTATTTTTCCTTTGACGTAAAGAAAACTTTGACACGGTAAAGTGTACAAGTCCTTCTGTTGTATAGGTATACGTATCTCATCACTGTGTTCAAATGTCGTGTTCACATACCGATTGTACGTGTGAGTTTCAATTTTGACGATGCAATCGTTAAAGATCGGCTTGCCTCCACCATTTAAAATGTCGCACATATTTCCAAACTTCTCGTACAATAAATCCCAACAATTGCAAAAATTTAACGTTTATCAACCTTAGCTTCTTCCGATTACTGTACGTCGTAGCAGGTGCTTGTAATGAAAATCTCGTATTTCGCGTCACTTGATCCGCCTCGTTCAGCACGAGCATGCCGTGTATTACAGTCGTCGGCGTTGCACGTGTAACTTGACTGTTATTTTTTCTCTTCGAAAATCAAGCAATTCTCCGTTCTGATCCACAATGCGTATCGTCACATCTGTAATGCTCTGCACGATGATCGGAAGGTACATGATCTGTACTGGTTTTTCCAAAATCTTATATCCAGGTGGCACGTTCGGTGAGAATGTATGTATCGTATGCACACACCGGTTGTTGCTTGTACGCACACGCAGTCACGTTGCATTCTATGCAAATAATGTTTATGTTGATAATAGTAATCGGTTTGTCTGATACATACCATTGTCGTGGTTCTAAAATACGAGTTGATGAAAAGCCTAACAACGATCCAATGGTGTCGGATTTGGTACAATTTATTTGATAGGCGCTGGTTATTTCACTTTTCATTGTGTTGGTGTTTGCACGTAATAGTAGTGAAGGAATGTTCTCATCCTTATCTTTGTTTTTCGCATTACGTTGCACCATTGCATGTTGTAGATAATTATTAACATTCCGTAATTCGTACGATCCTTCAAGAATTATGATCTGCTTGTCATCCGTATCGTAATAAAACTTATTGTTCAATGAATTTACATTTGGTATCGTATGATACGTTTCAAAATCTGTTAGTCCAAGCTCGTAATCACCGTCACTTAAATCATTGGCGGGAAAGTAGTTGACCGCAAGGATGCTACTTTTACCGGTAAGTGTGAACGTCAGTGAAATGTTGTCGACTGCGTAATAAAGTCTGATAGCACACTATTTAAAGAAATATAGCTTATCAACCGTTTGAAGAAACCATCAACACAATTGGCCACAATTGCTTTGATTGTAACGTTGATAAGATGTACGGTTATATTCTATTTTGTCCACGGCATCTTCTAGATAACGCACCACCTCTTTTGGTGGTTGAAAATTGTGTTACATCCGCGCGTTATTTCAACTTATAATTTTTCTTTTATTTCTTTTGAATAGACCATGTCTCTTACATATAGCCTAATAAACCATGTTCATTACACATAGCTTAATATACCATGTTCATTACACACGGCCTAAAACCTACGACGCGCCATCTTTACTACATGTAGTTTAAATTAGCATTAAGATGTACTTACTACTGTTTAACTTTTCCTTAGTCCGTAATGCCAGCGTAGCATTAAGCATACATATATACATATACATACATATGTATATATATATATATCATAAATAACCTTTAAGTACACATATATCTAATATTATAGCGCATTAGACCACTAAAAACCATCACGTACGCCTAAAACCCACTATAACACTAAGATTTCCGTTGGATCCGCTCAACCAATAGAAACCTATCTTTCCGGACAACTTTCCTCTAAATCCTTTCTGCCGTACTTGCATGAACATGGCTTAAACCTCAAACCGCGCCTAAGCGCCCTTCCTATCAACGCTGCGCCGGCCGCTCGCCTTCACTGCCTTTCTTAGCGAGCTAGCCCGACTTCTTTGCTCTGGAGCCAAGCCGAGCGCAATTCTCTCCCGGACTTCGAAGCAACAAGTCGAACATTCTCTACCTTTGACCAAGCGGTCATTCTACATCCCGACAAACAACGAGTCAAACTCCAAGTCTCTATCCTAAACTTTCATCCCGACGAGCGGATCTATTCAACATTTATTCTTACTGCATAGAATTTAGAAGAAGCTATATTGTAAATCACTTTTATATTATTAAGTTTATTATACTATAACTTTATTATTATTTTAATATTAACTTGACACAACTCCCCGAGTAGAAAATCAAACACGGCCCTAAGAAAGGCGCGTTAGGTTTTGTCCTGTTGCCTGATAAGGTCTTGTTAAGGCAGCCTGACAGCGCCCTGATCAAAAATGTAACGTCGTGTTACATATGGCCCTGATAGC
>NW_018021721.1:29395-33053 GCF_002006095.1 Pseudomyrmex gracilis
TATATATATATATATATATATATGTTCAGATATCCGGATATATATATACACATATACATTTCTATATAATAGTAATTTAACCTACAAATAATTACTTACATTATTTAAACTACAAATAATGTAGTGTACGTGCTTTTTTTCCGAATCGCACGAAATCTTTGAACACGTATTCGTGTTTATTTTCTAAGTTTTTCCGCACGATCCATTATTTTTTATTTTACTTCACACAACAGTATGAAAATTGCAATTTCACAATAAAGTTTTCAAACTCTCGATGATTCTTCTTTCAATAGAATGTGCACATGCGCAAATTCAATAGAGAATTTTAGAAAAAACTCAATCAAGACCGCATAAGGATTCCCTCAATGAAGCGCTAATAGAGCAGCCTTCATTGCGGCGCTGACAGAAGAGCCACACGTATCAAATAATACGGTAACCCTGATGTAGACACTATCAGCACCGGATCAGGTTTTCCAAAATAAGGCAAGCCATGACATTACCTGATTGCGCCCGGAGCAAAATGCAGGCAAACTTTAATCATTTTCTACTCGGGTCGTTCTACGCTTGAGTAATACTTCAATCGCACTCGAATTGTTAATAGCTATTGTAATAATTATATGCAAGTTGCTTTATTAAGAATATACCAAATATTATATTGTTATCTTAATCGAGTTGTCTCTGCTTTATTTTGTTGCACCTTAAAGTAATGTTGCATTCAACATAATTTTAAGTTCCCTAAATTTCTGAAAGGAAACTCTCGAACAGCGCATCTTCAATAACCCGGTGCTCCAGGAACGCGCTGATTTGCGCATCTTGAAGCGTTTCCTTCTTCTTCCTCGTCCGCGGCATCGCCGCGTACCGTTGGCGTGGGTGCCGTTATCTTGAAGGACGCCGCGTTTCCCGACAGAGTGGCGCCGTCCGTCCAGACGGTCGTCTCAAGTGCTTTGTTTGTGTGCGATCGAGAGAACGAACGCCAGGAACGCGCTGACCTGCGCATTCCACTCAAGGTATTAATCTGTGCTTTCTTTCAGAAATAATAACTCGATAACAATATAATATTTGGTATATTCTTAATAAAGCAACTTGCATATAATTCTTACAATAGCTATTAACGATTTGAGTGCGATTGAAGTATTACTCAAGCGTAGAACGAGTTGTGTCAAACTAATATTAAAATAATAATAAAGGTATAGTATAATGAACTTAATAATATAAAGGTGATTTACAATATAGCTTCTTCTAAATTCTATGCAGTAAGAATAAATGTTGAATAGACCCGCTCGTCGGGATGAAAGTTTAGGATGGAGACTTGAAGTTTGACTCGTTGTTTGTCGGGATGTAGAATGACCGCTTGGTCGAAGGTAGAGAATGTTCGACTTGTTGCTTCGAAGTCCGGGAGAGAATTGCGCTCTGCTTGGCTCCAGAGTGAAGTAGTCGGGCCAGCTCGCTAAGAGAGGCAGTGAAGGCGAGCGGACGGCGCAGCGTTGGTAGGAAAGGCGCTTAGGCGCGATTTGAGGTTTACGTCGTGTTCATACAAGTACGGCAGGAAAGATCTAGAAGTAAGTTGTCCGGAAAGATAGGTTTCTATTGGTCGAGGCGGATCCAACGGAATTCTTAGTGTTATAGTGTGTTTTAGGCGTACGTGATGATTTCTAGTGGTCTAATGCGCTATAATATTAGATATATACGTGTACTTAAAGCCTCTTGCACAATGCGAGGGAATAGCGATAGCGATAGAAATAACACCGGCTATAAAAATAACGATAGGAACAATGGAATCCAACATTCGGGAAGACGTGTTTCAATGCAGATTGGAACACGGAATAGGCAATAGCGATAAAATTTCCGACGAGTTGGATTTCTGTGTCTATCGCCTAATAGCCTACCAATCACAGTGTTCGGATTTTTCTTTATTCTGTTTACATGATTATAACATTTTTGTGCAGAAGATACAAATCCTGTTTCGAGCAATTTTGTGTCTACTAATGTTTAAGTTAATTAAAGAATGGATCATTACAATTAATATAAAAATAATTTTTTGGAAGAAGAAATATTGATTGACACACTAGACACGGTTTTTGTTGGCCATGATGTGAGCAATTGTAATGAAGGTGACAATGACGTAAGTAACAATCAAAAGCTCGGAGATGAACTTCTAATCGACCTTGTACAAAGTCGTCCTTACCTATATGATAAAACTACAAAAGACTATAAAGACGTACAACTAAAAGATAATGCATGGAGAGAAATTGCTGAAATATTAAATATTTCAAGTAAGTTTTAACTTTAATATATTTGTTTACTGTTCGGTTACTGTTCAGTTTAGTTTATTAATAATTTGGTTTGCACAGCATCAGATTGCCAAACCAGATGGACACGCATTTGTCAGCGTTTCAGCAAAGAACGACAAATGCGGGAAAACGAAACCAGAAGTGGTTTGCGCTGCAAAGCCTATGCGATAGAAATGGCATCTCTTTGAAAGCCTTAGCTTTTTAGAAAAGCATATGTCTTACAGAAAGTTAATATTAACTTTATTAGAAGTATTATATGGTCGTGATTACATACGTTTTGTTTCATAAAAATGTTTATTGTTTCAGAACTATTTCGAATATAAATGCTTCCCAGTCATTCACTTCTATGATACACCAAGCAAATCAGGGGATAAATCAAAATACAGATTGCAAGGTATGAAAAGTTATTTTTTGTAAATTAATGTTTTAGTATTTATTTTATAAGCATGTTGTCAAAAATTATTTTACTGGTTATAGGAAATGGCGCCAACTTTACAAGAATTAAGCCAGAAAACGTTCTCTGAGAATGCACTTGCAATTTCCGGGAAGAATATCTATTCAATAGAACTTGACCATGTAAGTTTAAAATATAACTGCAATAATACATGTACAAAAATAACATATACTTGTAATAAAACATAATTAACCTTTAGAGGACGGGGTTGGTCGATATTTTGACCACCCAACGAACACAAACTATTTGATAATTGTAAGGTGAAATTGATGTGCTTAATAACAGAAAAATAGTAAAAAAAAGTTTCAAATGTGTCCTTGACTTTGAAAATCATCATTTCAAGGTCAAATTTTTTTTTTGCTATGTAAGCTTCAAAATATGTATATACATGTTTTTTGATGCGCTGAGTATGAAAAAATAGTAAAAAAAATCCTGAAAAGGTCTTTGACCTTGAAAATCATCATTTCAAGGTTAAATATATATTTTTTAGTATTTTAGCTTCAAAGAATGTATATCTATGTTTTCTGATGCGCTTTAAAAAAAATAATGAAAAAATTCCTGAAAGGATTCTTGACCTTGAAAATTGCTACTTTGAAGTCAAAATTTTTTTTTCAAAATTTTGTCCCTGAAGTTGGTTATGTTCACATTGTTTGATGCGCTAATNGTAAGTTCGAAGTAATAATACTGCGTATCGGAAAATTCATTTTATTATCTATGTAGATCCAAGCTCCAAAATATAAATANTTGTAAGTATTTACAATAAAGTAAGTACGTTTTTTCTTTTAGAGGTCTAACATTTATTACAATTAGATTGAACTAAATTTGCAGCAGCTCGATACAATCGATTCATAATCTATTACGATTAGAATTCTTATAGGACACGTACACATTTACTTGTTGTATTATTATAAGT
>NW_018021721.1:35253-38455 GCF_002006095.1 Pseudomyrmex gracilis
CACCTTCAGGATTTTTTTTACTATTATTTTCATACTCAGCATATCAAAAAACATAGGTATATCAAGTAAAACGCTAAAATAAAACAAAAAAAAATTTTATATTGGCTTTTCCGTTAGGGACGGGGGTGATCGAAATATCGACCANTTACCAGGTTGAGAACTTGTACCGACTAATCCGATAAAATTATACATACATTTCGGGTAAATTAAAAGGTCGATTTGAACCAAAATTTTCCCGTCCTCTAAAGGTTAACTATGATTGCAGTCACGATCACCTTCGCCGTTTGTAAGTCAGTCATTGAGTTCCTCGGTTGAGCAAGTCAGTATTCTCACATTAATTTTGTAATATTATTAATACCATTACTATCAAATTTAAGAAACTGATTATCCACAATTTAACAACTTACAAGTAAAATTTATAATACCTAGGAATAATAAATAAAATGTTAATATATAGTAGTATATAATAGAATAATAAAACAAAAGTGTATAAACTGAGTGTCTATTATTACAGAGAACAACTGCTTTACCATTACAGCCGACTTCTTCATCGTTACAGCTGTCGCCTTCTTCATCGTCACAGCATTCAACTGATTCACTGTTACAGCGATCGACTGCTTCTCCAATACAGCGATCGAGCGCAATACTTTCAGATCCAGAGAGATCAGAAATGAGTCCCCCACTTGCTTGTTTTGTAAAAAATCAAAAGCAGATAAAGAATCGAAAAACTGATTCGATAGAAAATGCTTTCTGCCAAATTCATACCACTTTGAATACGATGGCAACACAGGTATGTTTCAGAAACAATGACGCTTTATTGGAAAAAAAACGATCCTGATGTTCTCATCGGAAATCTGGTTACTGCTGAACTCAAAAAAACAACGAAGCCAAAGAAGAATATTTTAAAACAAAAATTTATGGAAATATTATATTTTTCCGAAGAATAGTTTTATATTATAATCATATATTATAAAATATAATAAATGTTTTCTAAAAACAATCAGTTATTTATTTTTTGTATTAAAGGTGCCGATATTTTAAAACAGTAATTTAAAAAAACCATAAATATCGTGTTAAAAAATTGAATTTTTAAATAAATTAATTTTAATTGTTGGGTTAATAACAAACATTTTTAGTTTTATTTTATTTAGTTTTTCATTTTTATTTTATATAAATTTTATACAAAATACATTAAATGTTTACGTCACATCACGATGTTGCCCTCGATGTATATGTTCGTACTGCCATGGAACTTCGCCAGCAAGTGTCATGAAGTATGACGACAGAATGTGCCGCATTATGTAAGCATCTCTCGTAGCTCGATGTGCTCCACAATTTCCTAAAAGTCTTATGAAGTCACTTTGCGATTGTAGTCGCCATTCTCCTTCAATTATGTTTCCTTCGCTAGTTTCTCTATCCGTGAATTGAGGAGGACAATA
This sequence comes from Pseudomyrmex gracilis, assembly GCF_002006095.1. Classification (NCBI taxonomy): domain Eukaryota; kingdom Metazoa; phylum Arthropoda; class Insecta; order Hymenoptera; family Formicidae; genus Pseudomyrmex; species Pseudomyrmex gracilis. The sequence goes on from NW_018021721.1 coordinate 36,693, forward strand.
TTGTTGCTGCTGCGGTGTTTTCTTGTCATTCAACGTTTTTAAAAAAGTATGCAAACACATTGCTGCTTTCACAAATTTATCAACGATCTCTGGACCGGCATGAATTGATCTTTGAAATATCCTCCATCTAGCTGAAAGGATTCCAAAAGTATTTTCTATTGTTCTTCTGGCCCGTGATAGTCGATAGTTGAAAATTTGTTTTTGTTCATCTAAAAGTCTGCCTGGATAAGGTCGCATTACGTTAGTGGACATTTGGAAGGCTCCGTCGGCAACAAAATAGCAAGATGTTTCCTTATCACTTCCTGGGAGCCGAGCTGTCCCTTTTGGCAAGTTCAGTGTATCTTCATACAATGCCTTTCCCAAAACTGATCTCGAAAGAATTTCTTCATCACTATTGCTGCCGTACGCACCTACTTCGAACAATGTAAATCTATATCTGGCATCACAAACAGCCATCAATACAACGCTAAATGTCTTCTTCTAATTAAAGTACATAGATCCTGAGTTTGGAGGTGCTTGAATCCTTATGTGCTTGCCGTCGATCGCTCCAACACAATTTGGCAAATTCCACAATGTTAAAAAGTCTGCACAGATCTTTTCCTATTTGACTTTTGTGGGAGGTTTCATATAAATTGGCATAAGAATATTTGCTAGAACAATGCATGTTTCTTTAACAATCATATGAGCTGTAGATTCACCGACTCGGTAAGCTAATGCCACAGACAACATTTGGTCTCCGGTGGCTAAATATCTATAACAAAATAAATAAATTATGCTAATTATTAGTTTGTTGAAACATAAATACTAAATTAAATATAGTAACTAATTTAATTAGAATAAAAATGTTTTACCTCAATGTTATTGCAAGACGCTGTTCTGGACATATCGATGGTCTCATGCTTCTTTTTTCCAAATGTGGTCCTACTAGTCGAAGCAGTTTATAGAATGTAGGCACATCCATTCTTGTGTACTGAAAAAAGAGATCCGTGTCTTCTTTCAACTCCGAAAACAAAGTTTGGAAATCGCCATACTCTGCACGTCTGTCATTTATGGGACGTACCCACCACCGTCGGTTTTTCCAACGCTTGCCTATTTGCGCCTTCCATGCAGCGTACAATTCTAGCACAGCCACTTGCATTGTACAGATAAATGCTAATTCTCCATTTTCCATCTTATTTAATCTAAAAATAATTTACGTGAAAATGTAATGCGTAGAATATACGTACATATTCACTTTCAACATTATAAAACATATTTACCAAAATTTGCTGACAAAACTTTGTTGCACAAGTACTTCATCAAAGGCAAATTCCAACATTTTGATACAAAATAATGCAATTTATCAAACACAGTTTTTTTTAACATTTATAGGTTGTGTTTATCTGAAGGAAATAGAAAGACAGACTACCGTCTATATGCGATCTGATTGGTTAGTTTTCATTTTTATCGCGTCATTGTGCAACGAAAGAAGACAATATCTATTGCTTATTTCTATTCTGTTCCTATCGGTATTCTTATCGCTGTTGCCTCGCATTGTGCAAGGGGCTTAAATAAATATACGTTATAAGGGTATGTATGAGATATATATATATATATATATACAGGGTGTCCCAGAATTGCCGTACAATCTTGTGTAGGCAGGTAGAAGGAGTAAAACTGAGTCAAAAAGTCCTGAACCATTTTTTCTATTATTTATAATAAAGGAATAATTATTGAGTAAATCAGGCCAATCAGCGCAGATCTTTAGCCAGGCGCACGTCAGT
>NW_018021721.1:38580-41592 GCF_002006095.1 Pseudomyrmex gracilis
GCGACTGTTTCGAAGTTATGGTAGTTTAGTACATGCGTCAAGCTATTTGAATGCCAATCGCGACATCTGCCAATGGTACTGAACGGAGGGAATATCAAATTGAAATTTGTCCGGATTTTGGCGACGCACCCTGTATGTAGACATGTATGCCTAGTGCTACGCTGGTATTACGGACTAAGGAAAAGTTAAAGTCGATAAAACAGTTTGAACAGTAGTAGGTCTTAAGAAGGTACTAGATATCGACTATAGAGACCTGTAAATCGACGGTTTAGAAATGTAACTGTCTCTAAGTTCTAATTTTGTGCACTGCATCACATGAAAAATGCTTCTACTGAAGCAAATAAATATAAAAAATTACATGGTGCTTTTAAAAATAAGTATATAATGCTCTTTTTTTTATTTACAAAGATGGTATGTGATAACCTATACTGTCATTACAAGAATTGCTTTTTTCGTCACTCACACATTTCAATCATAATCTGAGTGTCTCATTGGATTCTTATTTGTTGTAATTATTGTTGTAATTCAGTGTACATACGTACATAAGCTTAGAAATAATTTTATATACATAAATATATGGTGAGGGTATAAATGAAAACTGTGTAAGAAAAAATTTATGCTGAATTTTGACAGTCCAAAAAACAACAACAAACTCTTAGCATAATTTACTTATTTCTGTGGAAGCATTTTGGATTGATGCAGTAAATACGGCACAAAACGTAATACTAAAACATCGAGTTACAAGTCTCTGTAGTCGGTATCCAGTACCCTTTTAATGCTAGTTTAGACTACATGTAGTAAAGATAGCGTGTCTTAAATTTTAAGCTATGTGTAATGGTCATGGTGTATTAGGCTATGTGTAATGAACATGGTGTAACAGGGATGGTCTAATCCAGAGGAGTAAAAGAAAAAATATAGATTAAAATATCGCGCAGATGTAACAAAAGTACAAATAATGCTGCAGGTTAGGCATCCGCCTGGAATATTGCCTGACCATCTTTAGCAGGCAAAAGCGGAAGAAGAACATTGTCGATGGGTGTGGGAGGAACTACAAAGAAGACGGCTGGAAGCGGAGATGGAAGATGATCTCCACGAGCGGGAAACAGTCCGCTTGTCGGAGATCGAAAGCAATGGCGATGACTCCGAGAACGACACCGATACCGGTGCCGACGACGACGACGAGAACGACGCCGATACCGGTGCCGACAAAACGGCGACAACGCCGACAATGAGAGCGGCAAAGACGCCGACGAAGACTAGAATAAAGATTCCGTCGAGGAAGCGGGAAAAGAATCGGGAGGTGATTATTGTTACGTCCTAAGATTAGCAGAGTAGAAAGAGACCGTTTCGGGGAGCCCCACGGTCGAGGAGCGTTTTCGTGTTCTTCGGGAATTTTACGCTGGATCGCTACGCAACTAAGGAAAAGAAATACCACTTCGGACAACTGCAGCTTTTTCCAGACAAACTATATAAATAATAATTTTAATTTTTCCAGTAAAGAAAATAATAAATGTTTAAGCGAAGTAAACTTAGAGGAACTTGATGTTTTTAAATCTTAGTATGTTTAGAATTCTACATATCCGACATTTCCATTTAAAAATATTTAATGTCTGTAAATCTTAGTTTGTCTGGAATTCTAAATATCCGACATTTACATCTAAAAATAATTACTGTTTAAAATATTAATCTGTCTGGCATTTTATATATCTGACATCCATATTTAAAAACCTACCAGATGCAAAATAGAACGTGGTAGAATAGGGCTACAGACGAAAGTCCACGTTAAAAAACCTACCGCGCTAGTAGTGGCACCTCATGGATAGTGCGGAAGACCACTACTTTTTTCGTAGTTATTACGTATCATCAGTGCATAAAACTTGTCTTATATAATTGTGGCGAAAATGTTTAATATTGTAACATAAAAGATCTCTGTAGCAAAGTTTATTTAATATTTTAGGTTCATTTTCTATGGGAAAATGCATGACATTTCATGTATTTCAAAAAATTACATTGTTGTCAATTGATTCCACAAATTGCGATGTCACCAACATGAAAATCTCGATGTATGAAACGAGCGAGAAACGTAAAACGTCGCGCGTCCACGTGTTTACAGTAAACACATCGAAGCTTTTATTTTTGCTGCCGGTCGACATTATGATCTAATATGAGAATACCTATATATTGGACAATTTGTAAAGATGGAAATTGAAAGCCTATATTAAATATCATAGAACATTAAACTTCAATGTTTTTATTTAACTTATGACTAAACAAAGTCAATCTGTACACATAATTTTTATTTAAAAGACGTACACTATTTATATATTAATATTTTTTTCGAAATTTAGTCTTGGAAAAAGTTTGTAATATTATAGATGATAGTAAAACATTTCAAGATGCATTATAGTTTTTTAGGAATTAGTACATATTATTATTATACACATATATCTCTCTCTTATTATATTACATAAATCTTATTATTATATGTATATCTTGGTTTATTCTTGGATTATTTTTTTATTATATTTTATTTTTTTTATATTTTTTTGTTATATTTTTTATATTTTTTTTCTTTAAATTTATATTTTTACCTCTGTATTTTTACTCTGTTTTTCTTACTTATACGTTGTAGTTAAAACAAGATAACAACAGTTATCTTTAATGTGATATAATGTTACTTTTGAAATTCTAAAATATCAGAAATCCTAATATGTTAGTAGCAATTTATTAATTTGTTTACTTATGAATTTATCGTTGAAATGGTTTTCTTGTATTTGTATATATGAGTCATATATATACGATCCGGGCACGCCAAGTTTTTGTATTTTACTTTTGTTTTATGCCCGTTTTATGGGATCTATTATCTTGGGTTCAGTGCTTGGCTAATTACGTTGATTGTCTCTTTTTTGTTTTTTATATAAAAAAAAAGTTTTTTAATATGGTTTGTATATTTTTTATGTACTTGGCGTTTGTTTTTTTCTTTTGTGAAGACATTTTTTAGAGTGATTTCAC
>NW_018021722.1:0-12109 GCF_002006095.1 Pseudomyrmex gracilis
ACACACACACACACACACACACACACACACACACACACACACATTTAACGATACATAGTCTTTTTCGCAAATCGCGGATATCTCAAGAACCAGAAGAGATAGCTTAAAACTAATTTTACAGGTACCTTCAATCGGCTACTCTGCGATTTATGACAAAGAGTGAAAGTTAACAAATTGAATATTTCGAGAACGGTAAAAGTTAGAGCAAAATAGTTTTTACATCTCAGTTCCTTTTGGTTAGTTGCAAAGTACCACACGGTAAAAATTTGATAATTTATATTATTTAAACAATTGATTGTTAATAACTAAAGTTAGAAAGTTCGAACTAGGCTGGTATTTTGCATTTTGTTGCGCTAAGCATTATGGCGCAAACTGTTTTTCTCTATCTCTTTTAGTTTAAAAGTTATTAATTTTACAACTAACTGTGATGTTGCGTGGTAGCGACTTAATGGTGATAGCTTATCGATCTTTGCGTAAGGTTTAATAATAAGCTTGAACAGGTTAAGCTTTAACGGAAAATTTTAATATTCAAGAGATGTTTTTTTTATGAAGATATAAAAAGAATAATTAACCCTCAACGAACGGTGTGTTTTTCGGCACCTTAATTTGCCGGACATGGGTCGTTTTTGTCTTGAGCTTTTTAAAAAAATTAAATATTTCTAGAAAAAACAAGAATATGAAATAAAAAAGGAGTTACTGAATTGGTTGCTGGATGTTATGCAGATGTATTGGATTTCAAATATTACAGACGTTTACAGCACAGTCTAGACGACACCTTTGACTCAACAACATTGTTTTATTATTAGACTGATAATGTCGTCTATTTTCACTATATTTTGGATTGAAGAACACTGATGAAGACTTGAACAAAAGTCAAAACGTCTGTAATATTTGAAATCCAATACATCTGCATAACATCCAGCAACCAGTTCAGTAACGCCTTTTTATTTCATATTCTTGTTTATTATTACCTGAACCTGAAATCATCTATTGACATCAACTACTCATTTCTAAAAAAATCTGAAACAATGTGTATATACTCTTTAAACTGTCTAAGATACCTTAAGATACCATCATTAAATTTAGTGAAAAAAAAAGTTTTAATTCATAATTTTTAGCAAATATGACAACAAGAAACTTACTTTTTTCAGAAAGTAATTTTGCTCCAGACAAAAACGACCCATGTTCGTCCGTTGAGGGTTAAGAATAAGACGCAAACAATTAAGTTATATATAATGCATTAAAAAAATGTTTGTCAAAACCATATTCTACAAAAATGTGTGATATCCGAACAAAATACCTTTTCAAAAAAAGGTAAAAAAAGGCGCCAAATACATGCGCAACTCGTATCTCTAGAAAAAGTATTACTATCAAAATCTTCCTTTACAAGATCTATTCTACAAAAGAAATGATATCAATAAGTTACGCCAAGTAAAATCTTTTATACATGGTTACAAAAATATATAAAATATATAAAACTCTGTAAGTTGTTTATACGTTGTAAAATAGAAAATATTCTAAATCAATAAACAGTTTCAAAGTATGTATGACCACTGCACTTTTTATATAAAGCACTCATTGATGTAAGAAATGACTTCGTTTTGCGTAGAAAATCTTAAACTATGTCGAATGATACATATAGATTTTGATTTGTGTAAAATGTCAAAAACTCATGTGAAATGTTTCAAAATAAAAAATATTTAATGTAAAAAGACTTGGGAAGGCTGCACTTTGTCTTTAGTTTTCGGTGCAGCCGCGCCAAGTTTGTTTACATTAAATATTTTTTATTTTGAAACATTCCACATAAGTTTTTGACATTTCACACAAATCGAAATCTATATGTTTAATTCGACATAGTTTAAGATTTTCCACGCAAGGCAAAGTCATTTCTTACATCAATGAGTGCTTTATATAAAAAGTGCAGTGGTCATACATAATTTGAAACTGTTTATTGATTTAGAATATTTTTTATTTTACAACGTATAAACAACTTACAGAGTTTTATATATTTTATATATTTTTGTAACCATGTATAAAAGATTTTACTTGGCGTAACTTATTGATATCATTTCTTTTGTAGAATAGATCTTGTAGAGGAAGATTTTGATAGTAATACTTTTTCTAGAGATACAAGTTGCGCATGTACTTGGTATGACATACAGGAAATATGCAGAATTTATTGTTATTGTACGGTAATCTATACAATTTTGCGGTAATTGCATCACTTTTCCATGCCTTTATACTATTGCTTCTTTTAACTATGTGTATAGAAAATGTACCAGAGGTTTGTAAAATAAATTGTCAGTTGATATTAAGTTGATTAATTACTTTCCTATAACAAATGTAGTATTTTCACTAGTTACAAAATTCAGTGCTTCGACAAGTATACCGTTAAATAACATCAAACAATTATCTCGGCCATTATTATTACACTTGAAGAATAAGTTGTCCTTATGCAACATTTTGTACTGCGTATCAAATTGCCTATTAGTAACAGGGCTGTCTGTATGTACTTTTCGAAGCAATGAGCCGGTATTACTTGAACGTGCCTGAAATGCTGCATTTTGATACTCTATCAATCGTCGCGAAATTTGTTGCAAGGGTTTTTCACTCTTACGAATTATGTCTTTTATAAATGAAATATAATTTTCGAACCTGAATGCACTGAAATTATCTAAGGCACCGTACTTTTTTACATCTTGCGCTAAATACGTCAAGTTATGAACATTATGAGATACACATCGTTTACTATAAATAATTTCAAATAAAGCCACAAAGTGATTTAATAATTGTTCTGCATAATTAACATACTGAGAATTCTGTGAATAGATAGGACTGACTAAAATTGTAATTGCATGCAGTGTTAAAAAATTAGCGTACATATCCTCTCTTAAACATCTTTTAACACAATAGGGCCGGTATATAATAAAAATTGTCGAAACTCAGTTGCTTTCCAAAGCTTTAAAAATTTCAATGATCTTGGTAATCTAGCAAAGTCAGATGGTACACTTTTCCTGAAATAAATTAAAGCATCAGAAATTATATATTACTTTGATTTGCAGATAGCTTAATGCCTAACGGTCCATGTAACCAAAGCACTAATAATTTGCCCATAACACCTAAGCATACCATATGCATATAGTCTACGGGTAAATTTGAAACTAAGCTAAAAAAAGGTGTTCTATTTAAAATTGTTTCAACGATCTGATAGTTGCCTTCGCCTGAATACACAAAATGTTTGAAATTATGTAAAGAAATGAGGGGTGTCCTCCGGTTCAAAATTTTCCAAAATTTTTGAAGTTATCATCAGTTCTTAAATTTGTATTACGTTCGCTAGGAAAACATGTGACTCTTTCTATGCGTGTACCTACAATATCGCATTTCGTACAGCTAGTATAACCACAATGGTATTTTACATTTAAAATAAAAGGTTTTGCCGGAACATCGCAGATTAACGCATGAATTCTAATCTCATATGGAATTCTATTATATTCGATGCCAGTAGTAACTAAATTTATAGCTTTATCTGTAAACATTTCTAAAAATCAGTTTGAATTATCTGGTTTTCTTTCTCCATAATATACGGCACAATCGTGTATACATCTCTGGACTCTGGATCAGAACATAAAATAGGCCACATATTTTTTTCCGAGGATTTTCTTAATGGCGCGCCGTTGGTACTTATTAATAATTTAATACATGTACTGTTACATTTTATGATAAGACGATTACGAATGATATTTAAAATACAATTAAATTTAAAATACAATTTTTTAATGGTAATACTGCCTCCCTGCAATTTCAAATACTTTGATAGATTTCGGCGTATTGAGTACTGTTCGAGCATCTGCAGGAGATGACACATTAATATTTTTTCTCAAAATTGATAGTAATTCATTCAGCGCATTATGTTTAATTGAAAACTTCAATGCCCAATTTCGTATGTTTTGTTTAAAACTTTCATCATTGTTATTATGTAGATTATATTTTGATTCAGATTGGTTCTCAGATTGATGTTCTGAATTTTCAATAATATTAGCGACTTCCGCACTCAGAGCTACGTCATCTTCACTTGCAATACTTAAGGTATTACTTTCATTGGATAAAGAGCCATTGTCACTATAGGTATAAGTAAAATCATCAAATTGAATCGTGATTAACGGGCTCTCAAACCGGATGCAAGATGTTATGCATTAAATTCTATTGAAGTATTAATCCAAACGTTTCGACTTTATTATGTAGTCATCATCAGTGGATTGTCTGGTATACATGATAAATTATGTTGTAAAAAAATTGTTTGTAATTGTGAAAGGTGACTTGTGGAAAACAACAAGATCGGTAATACAAATGTTGTGGTAAAAGATTCTGCTTTTTGCAGGAGTTGAGGAATATGATCGTATTGTGTATTTTTACTAGATCTTTGTTAAGTTTTATCCACAATTTTAGATCTTTGACTAGTAAAGTACCGAAGTGATATTTGATGTAATTAAAAAATGACGTTTGGTGATTCTTGTTTTGCATTCTTCCGCCAGCGATAATGAATAATTTAAATGTATGTAAATAAGGATAAATATATAGAAAAGGTCACCCCCCTCCGATTTCAATGAGCTTGACATATGTTGTCAAGGACACCTTCTTGAGTAACAATCCGTAAATTTTAGCCGTCGCTTGTTGTTAATAAAAAAGTTATGAACAATTGAAGTTTGAAAACTAAGGCTGCTGCTTACACGCTTATAACACGAACAAAAAGAATGAAGAAGTAGCCTTCAAGATATCGTACATACTAAATATTTACTTTACAAAGACGTATAATGTCAATAAGTATGTAGAGGTCGGAAACAAATGTTATGATGTATTTCTCACTCCTTCTTATATTCAATAATGTTTTATATTAAACACGTAATCTCTGATTACGCGTTACGCGTTACGCAAAAAATAACAGTGCATGGGATCACATCTTAATTCTTTCATGTTTTTTATGTTGGTGTTGTAAACGTGTAGGGAGGGGGGGCTGTGCCCCTCCTGCACCCCCCCTACAATCTAACCTAACCCTAACCTAACCTGTGTTACTACAATATCAATAGAAATGAGTGAAAATTTTGCGAGGGAGAGTGCAGAAAGAAAAGTTTAGGTTAGGTTAGGGTTAGGTTAGATTTTAGGGGAGGTGCAGGGGGGCGCAGCCTCCCTGCTTACACGTTCACAACACTGACAAAAAGATTNGAAGAATCACGAAGAAAAAATTGTACACAATGTCGCAAAATAAAAACTTAGTTTTCAAACTTCAATTGTTCATAACTTTTTTATTAACAACGAGCGACGGCTAAAATTTACGGATTGTTACTCAGGATGGTGTCCTTGACAACATATGTCAAGCTCATTGAAATTGGAGGGGGGTGACCTTTTCTATATATTTACCATATAATCTTGATATTTATTATTTAATTTGTAAAACGTTTTCGAAATTTCATTTTAGGTCTTTCTCATAACGATCTAAAAACAAAATTTATATATTTGAGTGGGAGTTAGTTAAGATCTTAGATACTGAGAGATCTTACTATAAACGCCTGATCTCAAAAACTTTGCACATCAAGAACCAAACCCAAAGTCTTAAGTTACAAAGCGATACTGAAAACTTAGACAAAGTTTACTTACCATTGGTTAATAATTCAGTATAATATATTTTACATTACGGTTTCTTTCCATCTTAAAATCTCTTGGATATTATTGTTACACACCGTCACGACCTATCAGTTGTTTGGTTCCTACTTGTAAGGAATTACGTTACACCATGTATTGACATCGACGAGAATCATTTTTGCGTACATTGTAAGTTTTTTTAACAGTTTTTTTTTTTTTAATAACTTGCGTTCCTTCAGTATATAAATTTTGTTTTCAGATTGTAATTGAGAAAGACCTAAAATGAGAAGTCAAAAACGTTTTACAAATTAATGAATATCAAGATTATATATTTACACCATTACATGTGTCTGCTTCAAATAGCCATTTTCCTTGAAATTTTTAAATACTTGGAGCTTATTTACACACATTTAAATTATTCATTATCGCTGGCGGAAGAATGCAAAACAAGAATCACCAAACGTCATTTTTTAATTACATCAAATATCACTTCGGTACTTTACTAGTCAAAGATCTAAAATTGTGGATAAAACTTAACAAAGATCTAGTAAAAATACACAATACGATCATATTCCTCAACTCCTGCAAAAAGCAGAATCTTTTACCACAACATTTGTATTACCGATCTTGTTGTTTTCCACAAGTCACCTTTCACAATTACAAACTGCAATGTATATTTGACAACAAAAGATCAATTCTAGCGCGCAAAATATTATGTCTCGAAATCACAGATATGTACAAACACCGCAGTTATACACTTAAGAACATTTTCAAGATCAACAAAACGATCACATATAAATTGCCTTACAGAATGTACAAAACCTTTTACACTTCTCAATTATTGAAATTAGACAATTTCCACTTATGTGAAAATAGAAGAATAAATAATAAACTGAGGTGGGGGGTTGCGACAGAAGTTTATCAAAATCAATGTCCACAAAAAATTAAGATACTTTGTGACTAACCGAGAAAGCACACATCGTAATTCCTCTCTCTCTTCTAACCGTTTTTTCACACACTCTTTCAAGTTTAGCTTTTGTCCACCTTCTAAAGATATCCCACTTGCACACACAATTGACATATCCTTCAACCAAAAAGAAAATTCTAAATCTATCCTTGAACCGAGAAATAATTGGTTTATTAATCTCACTAATATCCACATTCCAATGGAAGTCAGTAATTTATTACAGTTAGGAGAGAATTTTAGCACTCCGTCTGATAATAATAAAATGTTAATTTTTGAATTCATTAAAAACTTAGAAAATAATATTAAACATCTTGACAATAATAAAAAAATTGAGTGTCGCAATCGCTTCGTTCCTATTCTCAAGCAGATGAAGAATTCGAATTTTACAAAATCTCAAGTCGACAAAGAAATCTATAGCGCTATAAAAATTACTCATAAGTTTATAAAAGAACATCCTTCTATTTGTTTTACCGAGGCTGACAAGAGCGGTACGGTTGTTGCGTTAAACAGAGATTCTTATATCCACGATATGGAACACATATTATCTGATCAAAACACATATACTCCAGTCAAGTGTAATCCTGTTAACTCAATTTTGAACTCACTTAAAGAATTATTGAAAAGATGGAAGCTTCGCGATTACATTACAGATTCTGTTCACAAAAAGTTGAACACGTCCATTCCTCACCTTCCTAGAGCTTATGGTTTGCCGAAAATTCACAAACCTGGCAATCTTCTCAGAATCATCATTTCACCTATTAACAGTCCTTTGCACAGTCTTGCTTCCTTTTTACAAAAAATAATTTCTAACAGTCTTATACCCCCACCTAGTTTTGTCTATAATAGTTACCACTTGTCCGGAATGATTTCTGATGTTACTTACGACGATCCTTATCATTTAGTTTCCCTGGATGTCATCTCCTTGTTCACTAATATTCCTCTCGACCTCGCAATCAGTGGCCTTGAAAGAAGATGGCATTTCATTGAAGCTAATACTTGTATTCCAAAAGAGGAATTTTTTATCGCACTCAGAATCATCTTCAATTCCACCTTTTTTGTTTTTAACGACAAATTTTACAAACAGATTTTCGGTGCACCAATGGGCTCTCCTCTCTCTCCCATTTTAGCTGATGTTGTTATGCAGGACCTTGAACAGAGTACTATATCAACGTTCTCACCTTTCACCCTCCCTTCTACGTTCGATATGTTGACGACATTGCTTTGATGATTCCTTCTGACCAATCTAACATAGTTCTTGAATGTTTCAATTCCTACCACCCCCGTCTTNAGTTTACCATGGAGATTGGAGGAAATACACTTAATTTCCTGGACATTACCATTATAAAACACAAAAACCACCTTATACATGAATTTGAATTTTTCTGTCACCTTATACATGATTGGTATCACAAGCCTACCTTCTCCGGCAGATATCTTAACTATTTTTCAAACCACCCTATTAACCAAAAAAGAGGCACTATTATAACTTTGGTTGATAGAGCTTTTTTTTTATCTCATCCGACATTTCACATTAAAAATTTTGACATGGTTCTTAAAATCCTAATTGACAATAATTATCCTCTTGATTTTATTTATAACATTTTTAAACAAAGACTTAAACGCAATTTTTTTAAGAATAATGACCTACGAACATTTTTATCCACTGACACCTGTGAGAAGCCTTCACCTAATTGGTTTGTGATGCCTCATGTTGAGAAATTTTCGGAAAAACTCTCAAATGCAACTTCCTAAAGTTACTAATTTTCACACTGCTTTTTACAGTCTTCATAAACTTTCCAAATTTATCAAAGTCCTGAAAGATCCTCTTACTCCACTCTCTCGTTCTTCCGTGGTATATAGAATTAATTGTCATGATTGCGATGCTTCTTATGTTGGACAAACTAGCCGCATGTTATTAACTAGATTTAAAGAATATAAAAATCATATTAACAGAAATACAGTCCAGAGATCTATGATTACTGATTATCGTAAAGATTACCAACATGATTTTGAGTGGGAGTGTGTTAAGATTTTAGATACTGAGAGATCTTACTATAAACGCCTGATCTCAAAAACTTTGCACATCAAGAACCAAACCCAAGGTCTTAATTTACAAATTGATACTGAAAACTTAGACAAAGTTTATTTACCATTGGTTGATACTTCAGTATAATATATTTTACATTACGGTTTCTTTCCATCTTGAAATCTCTTGGATATTATTGTTACACACCGTCACGACCTGTCAGTTGTTTGGTTCCTGCTTGTAAGGAATTACGTTACACCATGTATTGACATCGACGAGAATCATTTTTGCGTACATTGTAAGTTTTTTAAACAGATTTTTTTTTTATATGTTGTGATCGGGGAAGATGATAGGCTTTGAAGAATAAGATTCTTGTAATACAAACTGGCGTAGTTTATTACTATTTTCTGTACAGTTATCGCACGCTTTACACTGGCACTTAGCCGTTGCTATACTGCGGTAAACTCTCCGGATGGACTCGGAGCCACACAGTATTCAACAACTACTCACGATCTGTCTGTCGTTGCTCGCGATCGATGTTTTAAAGGGATCGATCGTGTCCACTCAGCAATTCAGCGACCTAATTGCTACTGCACGTATGCCGCTGACGTTGCGTGCTGCGTCTGTATTCTACTTAATACTACGCTTAACAAGCAGATTTCATTTACAAGGAAATGCTGCTTGTTACCTTTTTAAAACAAATTCGGGTCGATTGAGCAATGACGCGTACCTCCCGCAATTGCTCAATGGCCCGTACGAAACTAAACTAAACTTCACTAAATTTCACAACATATAACTTGCGTTCCTTTAGTATATAAATTTTGTTTTTAGATTGTAATTGAGAAAGACCTAAAATGAGAGGTCAAAAACGTTTTACAAATTAATAAATATCAAGATTATATATTTACACCATTACATCTGTGTCTGCTTTAAATAGCCATTTTCCTTGAAATTTTTAACATATTAATCTTATTTTGCGCATTTACGTTTATAAAAAAATCTTAATATTTTACTATATTATATTTGTAAAATTTGATAAAGACTTAAACCGAAGATCGAAGTGTTATTTTTATACATCATAAACAAATAATATTACCATCATATATTCGCACAACAACACCTGTGTATTTAGTTCCAACTGCCTGTTACTTTGAAATTTAGTTATAAAACTATACCATTATACCATTTTCGAAATTTATAAAAGTATCCAGTATTCGTACAATAAGTGAAATTTTAAAAACTCTACACACAGTCTAATGTACATACAACAAATGCAACGAATTGTACATTTCTTAAATTTTAAATTTTCTATCAATTAATAATTGTATATATAAATTCATTTTTTGTATTTATAAAAAAGTAAAGAAATAAAAATAACATTCAAAATATATTATTTATGTCGTTTTTTATCATTTATTCTCGTACTTAGTTTTCATTTATACATCTTTAACTACAACTCTGATTTATTTTACACCTTTTTTGGAAATTTTCAGTTTAATTTTACTGTGGGCTGTATTTGGTATATACACTGAAGATTGTACTTCAATATCATTTGATCCAGCCATTGTTGTTGTCGTTCATGCGGATCTTTTATATCTTTGATACTTAGAAGAACATGCATCAATTCTCCACCCGCCACATTGCAACCTTTTGGCGGTTTTACCAATGAATAGGTTGAAACCAGCTTATACATTTGTATAAATAATTGAGAATCCGGATGTTCGTTGGAACCACAGCAATGTCGCATCATGCCAAAAAAACGCTAATATAAAAATAAGACGTTGTACAGATTACATTATATAGATTTGTTTAGTATTAAAATAATTCTCTAGTACATACCTCTAAATTGTCTTGATTTAGTCTAGCAGTCATCAAGTAGCTAAAATTGCATTTCTTAACCAAATAAGTACAAATTTCTAGTGCTGCTGTCAATTAAATTTTTAATCCGTAGCACGTTGAAAATGTGATAAATTCATAATTATGTTGTTTTGCTTCTTTTTCCCATGCATTCAGATATTGCAAAAAGTCTTCTATGTCCTATAACAGTACGAAAACCTTGTAATTATTAATTATACTTGTGTATTGTGCTCGTAATTGATTTTTTTTTACATTGCTGACTCTGCGGTGATAATAGGAGTCCAAAATTCTGATGGAAGATTAAGGTTCTTTAATTTGTCTGTAAATTCAGCCCATGTTTGCACTTCATTATTACTTCTATTTGTTGAACTATTATGTCCAGACGCAAAAGTAGGATCATGTGATTCATATGTCTCTGGCACAAAAGTAGAAGAATGTACTATAGAGTGTGATACGGCAACACTTGGTTCTTCAAGCTGTTCTTTTCGTTTCTCTTCATAAATAGAGTTTTCACTACAGAAACTAATTTTCTCTGGTGGAAAATTGCATGGAATAGCATCTTCCATCAGTTTTGGAATTTTTCGTGGTATAGTCACAACTGAGCCATCTGTCATTTCTAAGACATCTTCTCTCAAAATGTTTTTTTCCATGAAATGCAGTTCACAGATGCGACTTGCTTTACTTAAGTTGTTGATCCCTTTTGTAACTGCTTCACTATTCTGCCAATTGTTGAGCATTTTTTCCTATATATAACATTTATTTTATGTTCACTTTATATCATTTTATTAATACATTTCATTTTCATGAAGTATTTATCTTGTACTTCAGTTATCTTTATTGTAAAATATCTGTACAATCAATAATGTGTTTAACATTGTATTCACTATACTTACCATACTCATATATATATTAGTAGAGGATTATTCTTAAAATAAAAAGATGCATCCTTGTGGCTTCATTACACAAAGCATTGTGAGTATGTATGTATATACATATATACTCATTATACTCTTGTAATTAAGTTTCCTCAAGAATGCGTCTTTTTATTTTAGAAATAATCCTCTAATAATACGCACTAATATCTACTTATCGCATACTCACCGTCCTAGGTGTAAAAAGACTTCTTTTTNTGGAAACATGTTTTCCTCCTTTGGTCTCGCATCCACGTATCCAGCATGCTATAATTTGTAAAGAAACTAAACACTGATTTTATTTTTATGTAGTCTTATTAACGTGCTCTACAACCGTCAGAGCGATTTTTCCGAGCACACTGTCTATCTTTTCCACTAACAAAACACTACAATTATTCAAAAATAATTGCTGCGTAATACTAACTAAAAACTGACAGACGTTACTTTGCAAATGGCGTCCAACCGTAAGAAACTATTCCCTTGAGCGGATCCCCTCCCAATTAGGCGTCAGAATCGGGATCACTTTTATATCACGGAGTTCGATCTCCTTACTCTTACTTCATGATCTTACTTATTTTACCTATAGATAAAAGCAGAGAGAAGCCTGAGAGCGGCCACGGCCATAAGAGTTTCTGTCATAGCTTTTCGTGGACATGGTTCTATTCCGTGCTAAGTTTGTGGACATGGTTCTATTCCGTGCTATGAAAACAC
>NW_018021722.1:12146-16696 GCF_002006095.1 Pseudomyrmex gracilis
AGCGAGACCGTTGTCCGTGTGCGCTCGTGGAAGTGTGCAGACATATTATGTTGATGTATGACGACGGTTCTCGCTTGTGTGCGTATCCCCACCACGTCGGTGTTTTCATAGCACGGAATAGAACCATGTCCACAAACTTAGCACAGAATAGAACCATGTCCACAAAAAGCTATGACAGAAACTCTTATGGCCGTGGCCGCTCTCAGGCTTCTCTCTAATAAAAGACACAAAAAAACACCATGCAAGACACCACGAGCCACGAGTCATGAGACGCACCGTTAAACAAAAATAATAAAACAGGCGGGAATAGTAGAATGCTGGCTTTGTGGTTCGTTGCGCCGTAGTCACTCGCGGCCGTTACAGGAACTTTTATGGCGCACATATGCTCACGATATATATATATATATATTAGGCTCGACGCTATATGGCTGGCTGACACATTTACGCGTGCCAGCGCGCTTTTCTCAAATAATTAAAATTATAAAGATGCGTTTAATTCGCATTTACATATACAAGGTAAGTTCAGTAGAACAAAACATAGGTGTAGTTCCGAATGGTCCTTGCTCCCGATCAATTTGAAATTTTGCATAAAAATAGTGTTTGATGGGACAAACAAAACGCGCGTAGTCCCCACTTCGGGAAATAAAAAACAAATTTAAAAAAAAAAAATAATATCAACTAAAGTCGATTTTAGGTGCATTTCAGAATGACTCCTGTTTCTGATTAATTTGAAATTTTGCAGAAAAATAGTGTTTGATGGAACAAACAAACCGCGCGTAGTCCCCACTTTAAAAAATAAAAAACAAATTTAGAAAAAAATAAAAATTATATTGATTAAAATCGATTTTATATGACATGTATACACATATATAATACATGATAAGAATATTATATGTGATACTTTTATTCACTGAAAAGGATTTTAACGTTGCGGTCAAAGGAAGTAGACAGTGCTTTACACAAAAAGTTACAAATTCATTTTTTGCGGAAAGCAAGATTTATTCTCTATTGTGTGATGCTTTGGAAAATTAGGTTTATAATTATATTTATCCCAGTGTTAGCTAAAAGATTTTCTTCAAGCACAAACTAATTAACCTTTTCGCTCCGGGGATTTTTCCTTTAAAATTGACCTCGTATTTTAGCTGAATTTCATGACTTAAATGAATGAACTTCTTATGACAAGTCGCCACTCGGAGTGCTGGTCCATATATGGACCACTCCCGGAGAGAAAGTTAAGGCTAATGCAAAAAATTATAAGTGAAGGTTTAAGAGCGCTTTTCAATGTTTTTTAAAATGGTATATTTAAATTAAATATAAAAAAGTTATAAACTACAAAATCACAAAAACCTATAAAGATGTAGTAGAAAACTACAGATTAAAAAACTCAATAAAACCAAATGTAACAGAATTTTTTGTCTGTCGGACATATTTAAGCCGCCATCTCAAAAAAACATTTAAAAAGAAGAGTTTTTTAAGATCATCCGGGGGGTGCAGAAGAAGGGGCAAAGCCCCCTTTTTGGTGGGGCGTAGCCCCACCCTACCTACACATTTACAACACAGCCATAAAAACTTACTTTTTTAATTGGTTTTTAAAAACTTACATATATAGAATCGATTTTAGTCGACAAAGTTTTTATTTTTTTTTAAATTTGTTTTTAATTTCTTGAAGTAAGGACTACGCGCGTTTTATTTGTCTTATTGAACATTATTTTTGTGCAAAATTTCAGATTGATCAAGAAAAAGAATCATTCTGAAATACACCTACAATCGATTTTAGTCGATATAGTTTTTATTTTTTTTAAATTTGTTTTTCATTTCCCGAAGTAGGGATTACGCGCATTTTGTTTGTCCTATTGAACACTATTTGTGTGCAAAATTTTAGATCGATCGGGAGCAGGGGCCATTTGGAACTATATCCCAAAACATTCAAAATGTACCCGTAATACGGATTATTATATATACAATATATCTTTGCAAATTAGTTTTTTCCTAAATTATACTGAATATCATTAAAATATCGTCAGAATATTATTTACATTTGAATTCTGAAATATTCTGGTGATGATCTCAACGTATACAAAGTACAAGATATTTAAAAAAATTAATAATTATAATAATTTATATAGTTATATTGTATATACAGGGTATCCCAGTTAAGTTGACACAGCAAAAGATCTCGTAGACAACTGATTTAAAAAAAAAAGCTGAAACATGTCTTTTTGTATTTTGAGTGAGTACAAAATGTAGGATTGTATGTTTTCTCGTGTAATTAGACAATTTATACTGTAAATGTTTCTTTGAATATCTTGAAAACCAGAAGTCCTACAAAAAATGTTTTACAAAAGTTGTGTGTTGTTTTACGTAAAATACGATTTCGAAATAAAAAATATGGTAAATATTGACAATAACGGACCACCTTCCGATCAACTTGAGCTTCACATATGTTGTCAAGGACAATGTCGTGAATAACATGCAAAAACTTTTAGCCGTCGCTCGTTGTTTATAAAAAAGTTATAGACAAAAAACGTTTTATAAATAAAGTTTTTTTTGACATTATGTATATTTTCTTCATGTTGTAAGTGTGTAGACAGGAGGGCTACGCTCCCCCGCAGGGGGAAGAAGGGGGGGATCGGAGGGCAAGCGGGGGGGTTGCTCGTAGTGCCAACGGGCGCCGTACGAACTAAGTAGTAGTCCACAACTACGTCGTGTCGATAATGTAACTATTCTTCTTTATTATTTTTTTCCCCGCAGGGGGAAGAAGGGGGGCTACGCCCCTCGCCCTGCTCCCCCTTCGAAAAGAAATAAAAATTATTTTATGCAAGGTTATATAAATATATGTAATATTCAAAAATAAAACATCATAAACAAAAGGTAATATGTACGCAAAACATGATAAGCTCAGAGGAGTGCAGAGAGAGGGGCGCAGCCCCCTGCCTGCACGCTTACAACGTGAAGAAATGTCCATTATGTCGAAAAAAACTTTATTTATGAAACTTTTTTTGTTTGTAACTTTTTTATAAACAATGAACGACGGCTAAAACCTTTTGTATGTCACTCAGGACAATGTCCTTGANAACATATGTGAAGCTCAAGTTGATCGGAAAATGGTCCGTTATTGTCAATATTTACCAAAAATAGATTTACGATACAAAAAAAGTTGACCTTGAAAACGCTCACGCATTAAAAAACTATTACTGCGTTTTGAATCCTCACTCATAATACTAAAAGTGTGTCAGTTTTTTTTTATTTTTTTTATTTATTGTCTACGAGAATTTTTGCTGTGTCAATTTAAATAAAAAACACCCTATTTATTTTACTATATAACTCAGTCGTGATTTGATTATGAGTTCAGAGAAAGAATATTATCATAAAATGGTGTATTCTCAACATTTATATATATTAGAGTTCACAATTATAAGAAATTATACATATCGCGCGAAAATTATATGTGTAACATTTTAAACAGATTATCACTTTCACCAAAACATGTACGTCATTTATGATATTTATATAACGATGACGAGTATATAGTAAAATAATATTGCAAATGTAATATTTTGAGAAGAATGTATATAGAATATTTCGCGACGTTCTGAAATATTTCAAATAGAATATGTTGCCAGAATATTTCATATAAAACGTTCAGAAAAATTTCAAGCTAAACGTCTCCCAATTATTGCAAGAATATTACAAATGTAATATTTTAAACAGAATGTCTATAGAATATTTCAAATAAAATATTTTATATGTAATATCTCTAAAAGTTTGCAGAAATATTTCAAGTAAAATATTCTGCAAAAAACATTTGAAATATTCTGGCGACATTCTGGTAACACTCGATGCTGTGTGGGTATATATATCTTTTATTATTAGTTTTTTGTACTTTTTTATAGTTTTTTATATTGTATATTTTTTGTTTTTTATTAGATCTTTATACAGTTTGGTTTTTTTATACGCTAAAAAACAAATAAATTCTATGTTATATTACAATTGAGTTTTTTAATGTGCAAACTTTTGATCTCATCCAATTTCTGACTTTCCTGATAACTGATATATACATAAGAACAGATTCAAAGACAAACTAAATATAATAAAACTAAATAAATAAATAAATACAAAAGTTTTTCAATTTATTCCGTGGAAATATATGATGCATGTAAATAATATTTTTCATGGTTAAAATGTAAATACTACATCTTCGTTATTTCTTTCTAAAACAATTGCTATTACTTCGCGCTAAAATAAAAAAAATGCAACTTTGCAAACTCTTGCTAAAAAACTGCAAATCTGCAACTTTACGCGTTCCTGCGTATATTGTTACATACCGCGGTACACACGGCGTCAAAAATTCGCGGAGTAGGCGCGGGGATCGGAGGGCAAGCGGGGGGGTTGCTTGTAGTGCCAACGGGCGCCGTACGAACTAAGTAGTAGTCCACAACTACGTCGTGTCGATAATGTAACTATTCTTCTTTATTATTTTCTTCTCAAAACGTAAAACTATTGGCCATTTGCTAAATACTTAACGTTGACAAGTAACATGTATATAAATA